>NC_089746.1:54016511-54066511 GCF_040412425.1 Macrobrachium rosenbergii | reverse complement strand
ATATATGTACACAACACACATACATACATACCTACATACAGATTTGAACGTTAACTCACTAACTGTATATACATACGTATGTATATACATACATACGTAAATGTCAATGGGTAGATATATATATATATATATATATATATATATATATATATATATATATATATGTGTGTGTGTGTGTGTGTGTGTGTGTGTGTGTGTACACAACACACATACATACATACCTACATACAGATTTGAACGTTAACTCACTAACTGTCTCCTTTGCACAAGAAGGACTTTTCATTCTCAGATCACATTTCAGAGAACATCTTTTAAAGGCGTGTCTGAAAATGGGTATTTTCGAATTTTTTGTGACGACAAATTTTACCACTTATAGACCACTACCTTTTTTCGTATCTTGTTGAAGTGAGAGAGATAAATATTGCCTGTTATTTTTTTTTTTATTTATCCGTCAGGTGTTCTCTTGTGGTAAGATACTTCAACAAACTTTGCAAACCGTTGAAAAAATATGAATTTTTCAGACGATTATGTCATGAAGATAGTGTGTAAAATACCTGGCCCAACAGTCATGCCTCGACTAAGATTAATCACATTGTAAAAAATTTAATATATTTATTTAGTGCCTTATGGTCTGCATACTTATTATATACATTGCAGTGAATTGCTGCTCTCTTGTTAAAAAAAATTTGTGTCTCTGGATGTACTCAGAAAAGGGCAGAGAGGTCGCCAAGCGACTAGATTGGGTCTCACGGTCAATTAAGTTTTATCTTTTATTTATTTTTTTTTTACTACTCTCATATATGTCAGTGTGATATCAACGCTGGATAAAAAACTTGGCATCGTTTATGACAAGGAGAAATGTTACGGTACCTTATGCAATGCGTTTGTTTGTTTCTTTCTACTCTGTTCTTTATGCCGTCGTAAAATGAGTGCGAGAGTTCTTTAAGATGTAAGAGGTGTTGCGTAAGAACTCTTGTTGTTTACGACATCTTAGATATTTGTGCGTGTGTGTGTGTGTTTTTTTTTTCGTAGTTTGTTTGTTACAAACAGCTGTTTTTTATGTTAAAAAAAACGAACAGTGTCACTTCAAATAATGCACAGGTTTAAAAGTGTGCCATTGAAGATTAGGTAGTGTGATGTGTTCTATTTTGAGTTCACAACTTCCTTTGATAATACTGTTGTTGAAGATGAGTGTTGTTTGGGGTTACAACACTAATAACAACGAAAACAACAACAGTAATGATAGTAATAACAATAATGAAGAGGAACGTTTGTCCTTGCAGACCATTGTCTAAGCGACATGTGTTTCATTAATCAAAATAATCATGTTGTACCTTTCTATATCATTGAGTTCAGAAGCAACAGAAGCCCTTCTAAAGATTTCTTGATTCGATAGGTATGAAGTGCTACCTGTGTATCCATTGATATAGGCATAAATGCTTGCATAACAAATTGTCTAACCTGTTTAGATAAACCGCACCGTCACTGAGATACAGCCTTGCGTTGTCGTTCAATAATCCCAGTCCCTTTAAATAAGTTTTGCATGGGGAAACGTCCCAGCGAAAGATGTTTATGGACGGTCGAATATACGAGTATCTCATACGTTATACGACCCTTCTCTAATATGCAATCAGTGGGAACATTATGATGCATTATGCAACCTGGCTAATTTTGCAATTGTTCCATTAATGCCTCTATACCGTGAGATATATGCACAGTCGATCCCCAGTAAGTGCCTTGATAATTAGAACAGGGATTACGCGACTGGAATGGCAGGAAGGAAGTTGATTATGCAATTGGGCGCAAGCCGTTTTTCATTTCGAGGGAAATTTCGCGGATATAGATTTGATGATACGCAGATCTTTTAAACTCGGAGGAGGTATTTCTCGTTCGCTTCCCTTTTTGTTGCAGACTGTTCCGTTTTGGGGATTTATTTTTACATTTTAGTATTGATGACATTACGAGGCGAATGCCGTATTGATTATAGCATCCTTCGTTGCTTTGCACAATGCGGCATTTCAACCCGTTGTTACTGCATTAGCCTACACACATTTCTGCTTGATGCATTTAGCACAGTAAGCCTTTTTAGTATGATCGTTTTCGGTAATGTTAGTTCCTTGTTCATTTATAACCTCTTTTTTTAAATTTTTGCATTTGCTTTTTGATCTTCATGTTTCTTGTTCGTTGTGTATTATATTTTGTACATCTTTGTGTTCTTTTAAATGCATTTGATTTTTTTTTTTTTTTTTGCCTTTTTTTTATTTACTTTCTGAGGCGTTGCTGTTTGTGCTTAATCTTTGTTTGGTAGCTCTTGAAATATTTCATAAGTGAATCTGTGGCGTCCTTTCAGTGTTTATAAATATACACGAGTTGTTCATTTTGTTAGGTTCATCTCCTTGAAAGTATTTTATGTCGCCATGTGTTGCATTACATGGTAAACTGTTTTGTCCTAGTCTTTTCGTAATGTATTTAATTTTTTTTTTTTTTTTTTTGCGCACTTAAATTTTTCACCTTACTCTGAATATAAAATTTCAGTGTGTGTTTTTCCCCTTATTGCTCTGTTTTACACACATGTCCGCTAAAGTATTTTTGCTTTTTGTGTATTTGTAGGTCAAACGTTCCACGAGACCTAAAAATAATGAGGCTAGGTATTACTGTAACAGAGCACAGAGAGTTCGTGGTATTAACGTAACAAGGGAGGTTTTGTAAATGCCGTTGAAATTTTTTTGTTTAGAGTTTTAAGAACCTTTTTGTAAAATATTCAGTGGGATGTCCACGTTATATTCACTATGTGCTTACCTTCTCGTGGTCTCACTTCTTCCTTGGTGAACGACAAATTAATGCAACTATTTTTGTGTTTCAGGTGTAGTTGCAATTGTTTATGTATGATTTTTATTTTTATTATTAGCGCTCCTGTTGTCGTGTTTCAGGTGTTGCTTAAATTATCGTTGTGCGATTTTTATTTTTATACAGTTTATTCTGTTTTTGTATTTTGTGTTCACTCATAGTTGTTTCTATCAAACCTGTATTTATAAAGAAATACAGTTGTTAAAAATAAGTAATGGTTTTATAACAAGTTCATTGTTTTATATGGGATTTTTTTTTAGAAAAGTACACTATTTCTCTGTTCTCACTTTTACTCACATTCAGGCATTGTTTTATATGGGAATTTTTTTTTTAAATACACTATTTCTCTATTCTCATTTTTACTCAGATTCAGGCACTTGTTCTAAATAGGAAATGAATAATCCCTCCCATGACTTTAACCCCTGGTATTGTTTGCTTTCATGGTGAAAACTAGCCCAAGTAGATCAGGTGATACGTCCGCAAATTTTCCATCTGGTGCGGTTTGACTCATACGTGAATTGGCTAATCGTCACATGTTGGCCTCAGCTGGTGGACGTTCGTCTATTTCAGTGTTTTTGATATCGTCTGAGGCACTTAGTGGTCAGTTCTCTTGATTTTGCCCTTGCAGACTCATGTTCCAATTTATTGAGATTCTAGGAACACACACACACACACACCACACACACACACACACACACACATATATATATATATATATATATATATATATATATATATATATATATATATATCCTTTTAAAAATTAAATCTTGATGATCTTGGAATTTCTGGTGCATGTCCATTGCTAACAGGGATTATTTTTCTTTTCTGCAGCCTTCACATTTTGCGTTATTAATTAAACTATCCAATTCATTAACTGGTGTGAAATGTTTATTTTATATCCCGGACTTTTTCTCCCTAATTGTTTGGATTTATAATAATAATAATAATAATAGTAATAATAATAATAATAATATTATTATTATTATTATTATTATTATTATTATTATTATTATTATTATAGTAATAATCGTTATTATTATCGTTAAAAATTTTCGAATATTTGCCTAATGAATCTTGCTTTTTTTTTAAGATTACGAATAACAGAAAGAAACTTTTTACATGATGGATATATAATTGTCAACTCATTTAAAGACATCGGCATCTTCGTTAATCCACTGATCACCCGGCCTTTCTTTCATGATGACGAGACCTAATTCTCGGCATTTTTTTATTTATTTATTTATTTATTTTTTACATCAAATCCAGCGGTCCCTTGAGGCGGCTTCTGCTGCTGGTTACCGCAACCATATTTCTTCCTCAAGATGACGCCTGACACCTGTTTTTTTTTTTTTTTTTCACTGTACGGTATGTTTCTGCCACATGCTGTTGACTGAGACGACAGTAGTCTCTCATACTGTCTAAGGCAGAAGTATTTCCTGAGCGCCTTTGTTGCATTCGGAGCCAAAGTAATTTGCGCGGTGATAATTCATTTCTTCAGGTCTCCATGTTTCACTTTCACTGTATTCCGTTTCCGAGTGTTTTTTTTTTTTTTCCAGGAGTTGGTCACTTTTGATGCCGACGCACATGAAAAATATGATTCTTCTTTTACCTTTATTTGTGACTAGGAGATTTTATTGTTTCTCAGTATAATAATAATGCTCTTCGTTTGATATCTTTGAGTGAATGTGTAATCTTTTATTATATATTTCACTTTCATTTCAAGTGTCCTACACTAAATGAGCAGATGTTGAAATGTAGTTTAATGTTGTCTTGTGCAGTCTCTCGTTTTCCTGGGCCTGATTGACTGATTGTGTCATAAAAACTGGCTTTCAAAAAACATGGCTATTTACGCAATAAGCAATTTTTTCGTGCTTGAAGGACATTTTTAATAAAATATTTATTGGGATGTTCACGTGATATTTATTGTGTGCTTACCGTCTCTTGGTGTCACTTCTGCTTTGGTGAACGACAAATTAATACACCTGTTTTGGTTAAAATGTTATACTGGGAGAAAAACTTCTTGATAAGTTCTGACCTAATAACGTTCATAAATTCACGCACACCTATAAAAATTGTCGTACAGTTATACATAAAAAACAAACATTTAATGCTATTCCCCAAGAACTCTGGATAAGGTGTGTGTGTGTGTGTGTGTGTAGAAAGAGAAAGAGAGAAATTTAAAATGTGTAATGTGTTTGTTTGAATATATAAGTAACTATATGCCATGTATATTCGTGGGAACAGACTCGCGTGTATTTCAGCACGCTGGGGGACTCTTAAAATCGAAAATCAACCCTGGAAATTTTGGCCATATTGAAGTAATAAATACTGTTCTGAAATTTTACCTTTGCTTGCGTTCGCCCCGGATCCAAATTCAGGTCACAGACGGTAGCTAAGCTGAAAAGGTCATTGCCCTTAACGTATGATTCGTTTTTATAGTAGTGGTGATGTGTTTATTACGTTTCCGAACAATTGTTATCTTAAACATATGGCACAAGATAACGAAATTGAACTAAAATGTCCTCTGCTGACAGTAAGCAATACTTGATATCTATAATTTTCTTTTTTAGTCACTATTGGTCGTGTTGTTTATTTTTCTTAATTAATCCTGAAAATTATCTTTTTTATAATTTTCGTTATATGCCAAATCAAAGAGATATTTTATTGCATCCACCTTGTTTATTCTTCACATTAAAATTTCTCAGAGAATGTACTCAACGGACCAAGAGGAAGACCTCTTTCTTGGTCTTCCCAATTTTCTCTCGGTTTTCGGAGTACGAAAGGAACGCGTAAATAAACTTCTTGAAACAGGAATGGTTAAAATGCTTATAGTATAATGAATAAATAGGTTATCGTCAGGATGCCATCCCTCAAAGGAGATTTTAACTGGGAGAAAATCCAAGTATTTAAACATCTGGAGCATGAGACATGAAAAACAGTATTGTGAACCTCTTTAAATTGAAAACGTTACTTAACTACACCCGTAGTCAGTCGAAATGCAATCGGAAATAAACAGTAAGTACTTGACTTAGGATGGTAGGATGGCAAAAACCTTAGAAATTACTCTATAAATAATATCTAGCGTTCTTAGATGATGTTGAAGAATGCTAGATACGCAATATGGAAGGTGACGAATAATTATTTTATTTTGTAGTTAATGATTGATGTTGTTGACCAAAAAACAAGCATACGCAACAAGCGAAAAAAAACTTCCGCAAAATACGTACGCCCTGTCCGGTATATCGGGCGGAAACAGAGAATCGTCAATAGCATTTCATAAGGCTGGTAAGATCGCCCGGCCAGTGCAATAAGAGAAGGAGAGAGAGAGAGAGAGAGAGAGAGAGAGAGAGAGAGAGAGAGAGAGAGAGAGAGATGTGATCGTTACTACCGCGAGAACCCTAGTGAACTAATACTTTCTAATACTTCTTAAACGTGTTGAGCGCTTTTATGCACTTTTTTCTACACATTTGTCTAACGATTACGTACACTTATTTAAGATTTTAAGTAATGTTTTGATTATGAGCACAAACGTGATTTTCGGTGACGACGTCGGAACCGACCTGGTTCTTTTAGGTTTGTTTTGTTGAATGAAGGATCCAGTTCTTATAGTAACTTCATTGGAAGATGTTACGGTTGAAGAACTACCTCCGCCAGTTGTTTAAAGAAGAATGTATTCTAAGAAGACAACCTGTATTCTGTTATAGAAGAGAGAGTTGGGGCTAACGATCTTGCCCTTGATTTTCAAGACCGGCCAGCCATATGGATTAGGGAGATCAGCGAACCACGAAAGGATAGTCTATGACTCTATAGGGTATGCCAGAGTCGCTGTAAAACGACAGACTCAAATTTACAACAATATTTTATTTCTTTACAACTATATTATAGTACTTTACAACTATATTATAGCACTTTCGAGAGCGTAGAACCAAAGGAGCCTCCTTTCAAATTCATTCGTCAAATAATATTTTGTCGGTGTTGAGCATAAACTATAACAACAGCAGAAACAATTATAATAATAATGATATTTCGTTATAAGTACATACAACACACTTACGAGAATACCTAAACCCTCTCTTTCTCTTCCTCTCCACATTCACATTATTACATGTGAGCGTCTCACTTCCAGAAGAAGAAGTGCAAATACCTCGTTCCGGTAACCGACCCGTTATGAGACCACGGGAAAGTTACTTTTCAAAAAAAAGGAACTTCGAATCGATGTTATGACGAGGGAAGTCGTTAATGACCCTGGGTCATGTTGATCTTGGGGATTCCGCGGCCCTTAGAGTCCAATCCCTGGCGATGCCTCTAGGAGTTAGTAATTCCCCCGGAGACTTTTGTGGCCTTTACGTAAGAGTGTTAATCCTATTATAGAATCCTTCTCTTCTCCTTCAGCTTTTTATTTTTTCTTTCGTCATTCCTCACTCGCCCTCATGGTTTCTGTCGTAAGTGTTAATGTCAGGGGAGGTTGCTTAAACACATCTATTTCATGTAATCATGTAGAAGAGAGAGCAGGCACTTTTACGTCGCATGTACGTAAATATTATAGAGTGAAGAAATACTGTAGTTAACATGCATATTTATATACAAAGAGCAAACCATTGGTAACATACATATGTATATACAAAGAGCAAAAAATGGTTAACATACATGTATATACAAAGTACAAAGAGCAGACCAAGGTTAGTATACATTTGTGTATGCAAAGAGCAAACCATGGTTAACATACATACGTATATACAAAGAGCAAACCATGGTTAACATACATATGTATATGCAAAGAGAAAACCATGGTTAACATACATACGTATATACAAAGAGCAAACCATGGTTAACATACATATGTATATGCAAAGAGAAAACCATGGTTAACATACATACAGAGGAACACACGAAGAGCGGTAGCCATTTATTCCAGCAGCCCTTCGGTTTTAAGTAAAATGTACATTGTCCTTTTCATGGAGAAAGACACACGAAAACACACACATTATTAATGAAGTCGCGATGACGAGACGCTTGGATATAAATGTCATAGAAGACTTTTTTTTTCACTTATATTTTCTGATTTGCAGATTTGCTTAATTCAAGGATGAATTCTTCAGTTATGGTGTAATTGTAAACATCATCGTTTGACATTTGAGGAAGGTCATTTCCAGATTGTAATTGTAGCAGATTTTGTCATAAAATTCAAGGAATAAAAGTCAAGGACTGAAGACTTGCATTTTTTTAGAATATAGGATAAGTGTTCATTGTAAGGGAAAAAATAGGTATTATTTATTACCTACTGATCATTAAGAATTAACTGGATGAACTATTTGTTTATTGAAAATGTTATTATCATTTCAGAGTCTCATTAAAAAAGTTTGATTGTAGTGAATAGTTGTTTTCATGTTTAAGGACATCTGCAAGGCAAGTTTTATTGTTAGTGTTGAATAAATACGTGACCCTGACTCTTATGAATCATTCTTCATAACTGTTATTCTCATAGAGGCCGCAAACGGTGTATTAAAACAGAAACCCCGGAATTGTGTGCTGGTTGTGTGGGAGGGGGTTGGGGAGGATACAACCCACCATAAATAATTATCCTCCCCTCTTTATTCCGTTCCTCTGTTCATGAGTCATTCGTTATTGCACAAGTCGTCTCCGTGATCCACGGAAGAGCGGCAAGAATGCAGCGTTCAACTGGCGCCATCTGTTGCCTTGAATATCAGTTACGGGCGTGATTCGGAAGTTATGGTTTGACGAAAATGATGTCCGCCTGACCTTTGTTTGTCGTCAATACACAGTTGCAACGCGTGCTTTTGCACAAGACAATTGCATGTTCCCTACCCTTCCGGTATGTCTATCGTATCAGCGTTGGGATCATGCGTCACTGTGAAAAGTCTGTGTTGTGATTAAGATCTCAAGTCAACAGGAGAACCTGTTTGTTTATACAGTATATTTTGTTATGGGACGTCGGATCCGATGGGATTCGGAGGTCTTTTCGTGAGAAGGAGACAGGGTGGGGAGAAGGGGTGGTAGGGGGGGAAGGGAGTGCGTGAGTGCGTGTCACGTGTTGTTATACGAGATGCTTCGGGGAAAGGGTGGGGGGATTAGGAAATGGCCAAGGGGGTTTTGACCTTGCATGTCGTGGCGCAGAGGGCGAGAGGCCTGCGTTCAGTGCGGGGTCAGCAACACAACAACAACAACAACAACAGCAACAGCAACAACGATCATAACAAAGAAATGATCACTGGTTTGTTGATGAGCGTGTCTGGGGCAGCTTAGGTGCGAATGTCGTTTTATTCTGGCATCCTCTCGAGCAGTCTCCCGACGTCCGACTTGTAACTTTCAAAGGTTCCTTTGTCTCTGTGTGTCCTTGTGGACGCTGGCCTCGCGTTTCCATGTCCTTGTTCGGAAGATCTCCACTCGCGTGACGTCTGATTTTTAGGACGTCGTCCTGTCACGCTGGTGATATAAGGCCACTTGTGTTTTCTCTTTTTAGTCTGAAACTCACTGAACCAGAGGCCACGTGAGCTTCAGGTATGGCGCAGTATTATGTCCTCTTAGTCCATAGGCGTGTCCGTCCGCTGGTAGTCATGCAAAAGGCAGTGACAGCCATTGCTTTGCCTTTTGACTTCCAGCTTCCAAATTAATCCCTTTGACCTTGAATCACGATAATGCAATTATCAACAGTCAGGCTTCGTTCCCCTGTTGATGCCGCTTAGAAATTCCGAACGCTAGAATTAATCCTTTTGTTTAATCCTTACTTCATTGATTCTGACGTTTGATCATTTTTTGTCGTCACATAAGAGGGAATAGTCCACCTGAACCACTGTTGTATCTTTAGATTTGGTCTTTTCCCCTCTACTCGGTTTTCTGCTCAGAAGAAAATTCTTTCCAGAAGCGATTTAATTGGCGCAGTCCACATCTGCTTAATGAGGCGACCTTGGCCTTTGGCCCACATTCATAATTGTATTTCATCACTGACCTTTAATTTAACCTTTAAAGCAAAGACGGTAGGAGTCGTCAGCGAGTTCCGATCCCGCTGAAATGAGCAGACAGTCTCGCTAAACGATTCATCTGTGGAGTTAGGTAAAAGCAGCAAGGATCAAATAGAAAAGTCATTTATTTTGAGGACTAGGCTATATAAATGAATTCTATCATTATCCTTGATTACATTTTTAAATCGACAAAACTGTTATTGACGAGGAACCTGCTAGCATAACTCTTCATGTTCCAGCAACTGTTTGTAACCGATCTACCCGGTATAAAATGAATGTTCTCTTTGATGACAGAAACTCAGATTTTCTTCTTAAAGGGAGGGAGGATATCCAGTTCTTGAGACTTAAAGAAGAAAATATGAATATGATTAGTTAGAGAAATCTAATGACGAAATATCTCATTACAGGAATTCCGTTTTAAATGACGGGATTCCATATCGCAGAAGCGCCGTGTCGACGGAGATTTGATTGTATAGTTACTCGATATCACTGCAGAATCGGACATTGCAGGATCACTCTATAACAACGGAACTCACAATGCGAGAACTTTATAAAGCGATAGACTACCACAATGATGGAACTCTTAAATAACGATGATTATATATCAGCAATTTTCTATAACGGCAGAACGCCACATCCCTGAATTTCTATATGAAGATCGAAATCATATCGCTAGAATTCAGCATAACGGCAGAACTCTCATCGTAAGAATTCTCCATAACGAATAGAGCCCCATATCGCCAGAGTCCTATATACCGTTCAGTGCCACCGACAAAATGAAAATACATCATAAGAAACGAGGACAAGAACAGCTACAATGATGCTGAAGATGACATATCTAGGGGGACCTGACGCAGCCATATCTTTTTTCCGATTTTCTTCTTCTTCTTCTTCTTCTTCTTCTTCTTCTTCTTCTTCTTCTTCTTCTTGTAGCGGCTGTGATATCGACCACCTAAAGAACCATTGACCTACTAATGGGTCGGGATTCAGTTATCAGGAACAGGAAGGAACGAGAGAGAGAGAGAGAGAGAGAGAGAGAGAGAGAGAGAGAGAGAAGAAAGGACAGGAAAAGATTAGAGAGGTGGATTTAGGGGCAGTAGGATGATGAGGTCGACTGAAGTTGTAGGGAGGAGTTTTTCTTCATTATAATGATAACGACAACGTTGGTGATGATGTTAGTCCTGATTTTAGTAGTATTTAGTATTATTAGTAATATTTAGTATTATTAGTAGAGGTGGTGATGCTGGTTACAGGGATGCGTCTTTGGCTCAAGTGAGAACACTGAATGATACAGTAGATGATGACGGTAGTAATAACTTTCGTATTATTAGTAGACGTGGTTGTGTACAATGATGTTATGGTAGATGATAACGATCATAATAGTTTTTGTATAATCAGTAGACGTGTTTGTGTAGGTTAAATGGACGAATTTTTAGTTAATAATAATAATAATGATATGTCGACGATGAAAGTAATATTAATTTTAGTATCCAAGTAAGTTATTGTTTACATGAACAATACGCTGTTATGATAAATATGAAGTTGGTAATAATATTAGAAAGCTCGTTCGGGCAGCGTGACAGGCATTAATATCAGTTTAGTGAAAGTGATACTGAAGTAACCAGAAAACTGTTATAACAAGTGGAATCTGGATTTCTTCGTAATATTGCCTTCAGGCTAGATATTTCTGAAGCCTGATATATGATTATAAAGGTTGATCAGACTCTCTCTCTCTCTCTCTCTCTCTCTCTCTCTGTTTAAAAGCTGATATGTGAATATACAGGTTGATCAGATTCTCTCTCTCTGTCTCTCCCTCCTTTTAGGCCATATTTTTTAAAAGCCTGATATTTGAATAAAGGTTGATCTCTCTCTCTCTCTCTCTCTCTCTCTCTCTCTCTCTCTCTCTCTCTCTCTCTCTCTCTCTCTCTCTCCTTTTAGGCCATATTTTTTAAAAGCCTGATATTTGAATAAGGGTTGATCTCTCTCTCTCTCTCTCTCTCTCTCTCTCTCTCTCTCTCTCTCTCTCTCTCTCTCTTTTCAGGCCAGGTTTGTTAAAAGCATGATATTTGAATATAAAGGTTGATAAGATTCTCTCTCTCTCTCTCTCTCTCTCTCTCTCTCTCTCTCTCTCTCTCTCTCTCTCTCTCTCTCTCTCTCTCTCTCTCTCTTTTCAGGCCAGATTTTTAAAAAAGCAAGGTATTTGAATATAAAGGTTGATCAGATTCTCTCTCTCTCTCTCTCTCTCTCTCTCTCTCTCTCTCTCTCTCTCTCTCTCTATGAGTCACGGATATCAAAAAATGTGTCAATCATGTGGCCTTGCCTGCTCTTTTTCCTTCTCGCCCACATCGGATCGTTGTACATTAAACACGTGATAGTTTTGTAACGACACCTACAATAAATGCGGGAGAAGGTGTCAAAGATGACAGGAAACAGCTTCATGGTCTTGATTGAAGGAAGAGAAAAATCTTGACGTACAGAAACACGTGCACAGACGTGTATACATACATACGTACACGCACTCACACGTATATATATATATATATATATATATATATATATATATATCATATATAAATAAATAAAAAATAAATGAAGATGCCCTTTTGCACCATACCACCATACTGGTACTCCACATTAGTAAATTTGAGGTTATATGTATATATATATATATATATATATATATATATATATATATATATATATATATATATATATATATATATATATATATATAACCTCAAACTTAATACCGTGAGAATCCCAGTATGGTGCAAAATGGCGTCTTCATTTATTTCTTATCTGGATCCAAGGCTTGTGGTGATAAGTGTACCCAAAAATTGTAAATAGATAAGCAGTAAAGAAGTCGTTGTGACAGTTCATAGTACAGGTACATGTGCAGGTTATCTATTGTAAATGATAAGTAGATATATAGGTTGCAAACAGAAAGCACCCGTTTCCATAAGGGAACTAAACAGCAGCCATTGAAACGAACATCCATTAAGTGCTGAGTCATCAGCCCCTTCATGCACCTACAGTGACTCCTCCCAACACACACTGCACCACTCATCTTCATCGTGCGCCTAGTCGCATGCTGAGTGGAATTAGGGCCCTAACTTTCTGACACCTCTGTCACGCACCTTGATAGGACAGTGTGGTTTAATACTTCTACTTCGAACACTTGAGAATTACTTACACTTTTCACCAACCCGTTCTCTTCCATTGTCTCCACGTGACTGAACCACCTCGCTCTTTACGTATTTACATTTTAACCATACATGAAATAGTAAATATAGAATTCTTGCTGATCAGCGTGTTGTGTAAATCGTCCAAGAGGTGATGCTTGGTCTTTGTGCATTTGTTGCAAAATCCAGAGAATCTCTCTCTCTCTCTCTCTTTTAATATATATATATATGTATATTATATATATATATATATATATATATATATATATTATATATATATATATATATATATATATATATATATATATATATATATATATATATATATATATATATATATATATAT
This sequence comes from Macrobrachium rosenbergii, assembly GCF_040412425.1. Lineage (NCBI taxonomy): Eukaryota > Metazoa > Arthropoda > Malacostraca > Decapoda > Palaemonidae > Macrobrachium > Macrobrachium rosenbergii. The sequence continues at coordinate 54,053,153 of NC_089746.1, read as the reverse complement.
ATTGTATCGCTGCAGAGCATGATCCTGACCTTTATCTTCTTGAACAGAGTAATGTCAGTTGCTTGCAGGAATTGGTTTGTGAAGAGATAACCTTCTCATGGTTTTTAAATCAACTGGAAATTTTGTCGATTCATGGGTGTCCTTTACGTAGGGATTTTTGAAGTTGTTCTCCACAATATTTTTTCCCTTAAGGGAAATGATATTTGACGGTTATTGCTTTGTTTATGAAAATGTTTGTTCTTTCAGTTATACACACGTGCGCGCGCACACACACATACATATATAAATATATATGTGTATATATTATATTAAGATAAGTAAAACAAAATGGCAATAGTTGCGGGGGTTAGGTCACCTTCCAAGAGAACAGGGAGTTTAAAAGCATGTTTGTTTGCGAGATGAAACCAGTTCTTGTGTACATTTGAGAAAGACATTGTATATATATATATATATATATATATATATATATATATATATATATATATATATATATATATATATATATATATATATATATATATATATATATATATATATATATATATATATATATATATATATATCTATATATATATATATATATATAATGTCTTTCTGAAATGTACACCATTATCCTTATTATCCTTCACCTCGAAAACGTGCTTTTATACTCCCTGTTCTCTTGGAAGGTGACCTGACCCCTGCAACTATTGCCATTGTGTTTTTACTTACAGAATCGCCTAAGTTTTCGAAGCTTTACCCAATGCCCGCGTTTTGAAATACTTACGATTTCACAACCTTTTATCTGACCATCATAGTGGAATCCGATAAAGTTAAATCATAAGGTGACCTCTTGTTTATCTTATCTTACTTACTAATTATATAAGCTCGTTATCTGATAATTTTTTGTGTACTCTATAGAACCCTTTGTCATTGCTCAAAGCCTTTGACTGAGATGACTACAAGGCAATATGGTATTCAAAGTCGTTTTGCTTCAGGGTAGTGTTTTCTCTCTTCCTCATTTCTTTCTCATCTGTAGTAACCTTCTCTTCTCGTGCTGGTTTGTATGTGTGTATGTCCATTCAAAAGCGAGGCCTTGAAAGTCCGATATGATGCTGTTGTATGATATATTGAACTACACATTGAAGTTTGATTCAGCATTAACAACTCATATTCTGAGGTTGTTTTTTAACAGACCATAATTGTTTGCTTTTGATACGTCATGTACCCTCGGAATAGCTACCTGCTAGTTCTTCATTGGAGAGGTGGGTAGAGCTTTCTGCTGGCACGCTGTTAGCCCAGCGTTCGATTCTCCGAACGGCCAATGAAGAATTAGAGGAATTTATTTCTGGTGATAGAAATTCATTTCTCGTCATAATGTGGTTCGGATTCCACAATAAGCTGTAGGTCCCGTTGCTAGGTAACCAGTTGGTTCTTAGCCACGCAAAAATAAATCTAATCCTTCGGGCCAGCCCTAGGAGAGCTGTTAATCAACACTTTTTTGAGTGAGGTGGCTCTTTGCCAGCACGGGGTTCTGGTATTAAAGCAGCCGCTATAACTTTCTGTACCTCAAAACTTGTCTCGTGTTCCGGCAGTCATTACAATTGATGTCTGATAAGTTATCCAAGAAAAAAGAAAAGATATTTAATTGTCCTCATCCAGAGATTTTTCCTTTGCTACTTTGAAATACCAGCTGGATAAATATTTGTCTCCTGTTTATGCAAAGCAATGAATATCAAGAACGAAAAGTGTTTATACACTTTGCTGGTCCTGTAATGATAACCACTTCAATACCATGCTTGGTTATATAGTAAGACAAGTCTGTCCTTCGTGAAAGTATATGCATTTTAGATTTTAGTTTGTATTTCCCAGAATCCTAATTTAGAATGATGGAATATGAAGTTCAAATGGAAGGACTGAACTCGAAAACCAGAGAGAATTTAAGATCCACTTATATTTTATCTGTTTTATATGGCAAAACATTAGCCCAAATGATGAAATTCAAAGTTTGTTTACGTATGCGTCTTAAATTATTACAACCCCATGTTTCTTTGTTGCATTTATCCTCTCTGTTGCACCCGATTCACTCGCTGGTTTTAGGGAGGATATTTTAAGCATGAGATGTCAGAGTAACGCTTTTGTTTAATACAAAAAGAACTTTGGTCTCGTTATATGAGTAATTCAGTACGATTGCTCTCCATGTACCTGCTATGGCCTCTTCATTGCGGTAGCTTCTCTCAAACAACGTTTGAAATATTCGCGTTCTTTCGATTCCCTTCAGCCAGATTTAGAAACCAAGGGTAGGGCTGAAGGCCACTGAAAACGGACCCCAGTCAGGTGGTGTTCCAATTTAGAAATGCTTTTATATGCACCAGCGGCTGCTCTTTGTTGCTTGCTTGATCAAGCTCCTGCGATTGCGGCATTATGCCTTAGGGGAACGGTAGTAGTTATCCTGCGTTCGAGTTAGTATCGTAGTTGGGGATTTGTTTATCGAGACTGGCTGTCCGTCAGTGCGCTGTCTTGCCCTTTTGAACTGGGCGAAACTTTTTCGCAAGTTTTTTATTTATTTTTTTTTTTATCGAAGTAAGTTAGTTTAAGCCAAGTTAAATGTCGTATTGTTATGGAGTAGTGTGTGATTTTATCTTCCCGAGGTTAATTTTTTGTTTGTTCTTAAATATCCTCTCTCTCTCTCTCTCTCTCTCTCTCTCTCTCTCTCTTCTCTCTCTCTCTCTCTCTCTCTCTCTCTCTTTGTGCGTTGAATGATATTTTAAACGCCAGTGGTTATGAGTGAGAGAGAGAGAGAGAGAGAGAGAGAGAGAGAGAGAGCGAGAGAAATAAAAATTAAGCAGCAGTCAGAGTAAAGAAACTCATAGGTTGTAGAAAAGGGGAGAATGATTAGGAGGAAAGAAATGGACAATGAAATAGTAAAAATTTAAAAAGAACAATTCCGAAAGGAGAAAGCAAATGGAAAGGCGAATATGATTTGATGGTTTAGCGATAAACACGTTTATTTCGATATATATATATATATATATATATATATATATATATATATATATATATATATATATATATATATATATATATATTTATATATATATATATATATATATATATATATATATATATATATATATATATATATATATATATATATATATATATATATATATATTGTGAATGATGTCAAAGATTTTAGGATATTCGTAACATAAAATGATGTAAGAATAAATGGCTAAATGAAAAGAGACAGACAGAAAGAGGAGAAAGCGTGGTTGGATGGGCTCCATGAGCAAAATAAAGAAATGATAAAAACGGAAGAAAATGTCGTTTGTAACACTAGTAAATAAGTCCTTTCGACCACCGAAGAGCGAGTTCAGACCAAGATCGATATCGACTCTTCATTCCTCCCTTATTCCCGCTGTTTCTTCGTCTCTACTTCGTTCCTATCTTTATCCCGTTTTGTATCATCTTTCCGTCCAAAGTTTAGAGCTAATTGTATACATGATTTCTGTATTGTTAAGGACTACACTACTGAGAGAGAGAGAGAGAGAGAGAGAGAGAGAGAGAGAGAGAGAGAGAGAGAGAGGAGAGTAAAGGGAAGTACAGCAGAGAGAGAGAGAGAAAGAGAGAGGGCGAGAGAGAGTAAAGGGAAGTACAGCAGAGAGAGAGAGAGAGAGAGAGAGAGAGATATATTGAAGATTGTCTTGAAACGTTCAAGGAAATGAAATTGATATTATGCATGTGGTGAAGAGCGCATTGAATATTAAAGCCATAAAATTATGAGTAATATATTAAGCAAATGAGTTTGATGTTTTAGTGGAATGAATGGGCGTTCCTCTGAGTTATTTATTAGTCAGGATTGTTATTAGCTTTATAATAATTATTCAGGTAATGATTTGTCAGTTAGATAGGTTTATTACTTACTCATATCTTTCTGCGTGACATCACTAAAATTTCTGGTATAAAGATTAAAAATTAGTCAAGTGGTTGAATTTTTATGCTTAATAGTGAAAGATCTTTTGCGCAGAAGATTACAAGGGCGAACACATATTGCCCGCACTTGTGAATGCCATATCTAGGCACGCGTAGGATGATATTAACTCGCACCTTTCACCAAGGGCTACAAACAAAGCACCTTGCTTCGTCCATTTTGCAATAACGACTTTTGCTTTCTCTAGATCAGAACAGCGGAAATATCCAGTAATTCTCTGGTAAATGTTATGGCATAACGAAGCTCCTGAAATGGTCTAGGAGAGTCGAGGGAACGCCGAAGGTCAAGCGGTCGTTATGGATTACGTGAAATCTTACGTAAGTGACCTGACGTGAGGTTAGGTAGTGGTGAGTCGGTAGCGGTGGCCTTCGTCGAATAGGCGACCTTTGCCCCTTTGGTAATGAAGGTAAACAGAGGTAATTTTCGTTCAGGTTAATAATGGACGGCTGTTTGAGTATACGATGACTGAAAAGAAATATCGCATTGCAGCAATGCGCAGCACTGGAATATGATTTGGTTTACTGGTTTCCTCTAATTTTTTTCACATATAGCTTTCTAATCTGTTCAGGCTTTTTATTATGTTTTAATGTATTTTATAGCGTGTCATAAAAATGAGAGCAGTTCATGAATAATAATAATAGTAATAAAAATTATTATTATTATTATTATTATTATTATTATTATTATTATTATTATTATTATTATTATTATAAAGGAGAATGAGAAAATTCCCAATGGTTTAGTTATCAATATTATAAAAAGAACTGCGGACAATTTTCGAAAGCTTGCAGTATTGCTGTTAAATTATTTGGACGAAAAACGCCGCAACACATTTCTTCATCATTTCATGCTCATGTTTATATCCAGAGTTGAATAGTTCGATAATAACATCAAAAGTAGTAGTAGTATCAGCAGCAGTTGCAACAGTTGCTGTGGGAACTGTACTGCGTAATTCAGGTCAGCGGATCTGTGTTACGCCATCAGATTGACCCTAACTTCCACTGTGTGTACTTTACGTGTTTGTAATCTTGATCGTGTGTTTTCTTAGAGACAAAATGAACGTGAGCAAGTCTGCGGTATTTCGTATATTTTCTTCTTGGGAAATATTTAGGCAGGTTTTTTTCCGTTACAAAGCCTGCATTATGGTCAAGGTAACATTCTCTCTCTCTCTCTCTCTCTCTCTCTCTCTCTCTCTCTCTCTCTCTCTCTCTCTCACACACACACACACACACACACACACACACACACACACACAATACACTTGGCCCTAATGATATTTACGCTCTGTTTTATATATACATACATACATATATATACACATGTAGAAAGTATGTATAAAATACTGTCGCTAATGCGTGTGTATATATATATATATATAATGTGTGTGTATGTATATGCATAAGCTACATTAATTATTCCACAAGTATCCAGTATCCTTAAGACATCTCTTTCTCTGTCGTCGATTTTTTTTTGTTTCTGTTATTATTGTTATCAAAGTTAAAGATCATGATTTTTTCCAAATAATCTAGTTAAGTGTATATTGGGATATAGACCAACGCTCCTAATTTTGGCAGTAACTTTGCAAGGCTTTTCTCTACAATCAACTTTTCTTATACAGGACTTTTCGTGCCCTTGGTATTTTGAAAGAGGTTCGATTCATATTCATTTGTTGTAATGCAAAATCAAGTGAGTGATTGTTTAATCTCTTTCGCAGGAATTTCATTTTATTTTCCTGCAAAAGAAAACTACTGAGATGGCTTTGTCTGTCAGTCCGCACTTTTTCTGTCCGCCCTCAGATCTTAAAAACTATTGAGGCTAGAGGGCTGCAAATTGGTATGTTGATCATCCATCCTCATATCACGAAAAATACCAAATTGCAGCCCTCTAGCCTCAGTAGTTTTTATTTTATGATGGAATTTAGCTATCATCGTGCATCTGGCAACGCAATAGGACAGGCCACCACGCTGTACAGAAAACTCGACTGCGCCGACAGAATTGCTGTTCTGTTGTTTCAGATTCACAGAAAGGCAGAGCAAAAGTATTATCACATTCAAAAAATATTTGGATGGCTTAATATTTCTCTCTCTCTCTCTCTCTCTCTCTCTCTCTCTCTCTCTCTCTCTCTCTCTCTCTACAGAGAGGAAATATATGTAAAATTTTGACATTTTAATCGTTGATCAAGTCTCATTCCGTTGCAAAAACATAGTATGAAATATTGCTAACAAACAATGGTAAACAAACTAATTTAATTTTGCTAAACAAACTAATTCAATTTCTCAATCAATGAATAAACGACTTATTCCATGTGTCCTTCAGACACATTTTCGCTACAGACGTCATATGAATGTGTTTGGGTTCAAGCTCACACTTGCGTATGCCTGTACGCATACACACTCACTCACACGTATATTCTTACCAATAGCAGTGAATAAGCAGGTAGGTACAGCTGTTTTTAAGCACAGGTGAAGCGGATAAATATTTAATTTTCACGTGAGGGAGACAGTTGAAAAAAATTAGTAATAAATGTCAAAACCAGCTGTGCGATCCTCATGCTGAAGTGTAAAATGTACACTGTATATTTTAACTACATTCCCTACTGATACTTAATAAGAAATAACTAGTGCGCTTTGAATTTTAGATTAATATTATAAATGGTATAATTGTAAAAGGAACTTAATATGAACTTCAGGAAAATAATTTTAAGAAGGGAAAGGAAGTAAAGATTTGTGATGATTGGAATATAGCGTGCGAGGGCCGTAGAGTTTTATTTTGCTCTGGGTGTATGCTCTCTCTCTCTCTCTCTCTCTCTCTCTCTCTCTCTCTCTCTCTCTCTCTCTCTCTCTCTCTGTCGCTTGCGATCGCCATGAAATGTGTGCTGGTTTATTATGTTGTTTTGATTTCAAGGCCTATTTCTTTTATTGCGAGTCATAATAATGTTTATCCCTCACTTCCTCTGTTCTACTTGAAGCGTGAACATTGTCAGACAGACCCTGTATTCAGCCCTGATCCAAGGATATATCTTTGTATGATAGTTATGTAAATATTATCGAGTTTTGACGGGCTAGAAAACCGTTGTGAAAATAGTAATCAGCAATTTTTAGGACTGGTAAATAATTGTCTTTGCACTGGTTATTTTTTTATATTTTCACGTTTTGAACATAATGTCCAGATTTATACGATATTGTTAATCTGATTTTGTGCACAAGTTGAACTTATTAATGTGTTGTGTTCCTGGAATTTTTGTATACCATTTGTTTTCTAATTTTATATGACTAACATTAAAATTGTTTATGTAGTAGTTGCATGTTTCTTATATCACATTACTCGTCCATGTGTATATCTTCAGTTTTTTCACCCGTGCACGTACACGGATGAGCAAATGTGAGGGGCGTGCGTGCGTGCGCTTGCATGTGTGTGCGTGCGTGCGTTTGTGCGTGTTGCAAGCGTTGTTGTTTTGTTTGGAGGCGACTATCGCGTGCAGGAGAACGCTGCTGCTGCACGCCCCACATTGTATCGATTCATGTTTCATGATCAACGCACTACAGATTTCTCCTGCTGTGACTCATCATCTACCAGAGGGGGAGGTGCAGCAGCAGCAGCAGCAGAAGCAGCAACAGCAGCAGGAGCAGAAGCAGACGCAACAGCAGTAGGAGAAAGAGGAAAAAAACGGAGGAGGAGGAGGAGCTGGAAGGGGAAAAAAGACGCAGACAAGGGGAGACAGAAGAAGAAGAAGAAGAAGAAGAAGAAGAAGAAGAAGAAGAACGTTATGTAGATTGCATGAAACATGGTGAATCAGACGAAGCGCTTTGATGAGGGATTTGCAAGGGGGATAAAAGTAAATGGGAAGAGGGAATCGTAAGAAAGAGAGAAAGGAAGAAAGGAAGCAGATCCGAGGAGATCCATGGCGGTGCGTCAGAGGACAAAGGAAAGTTTATCATTTGGAGAACGCGTTTGGGATAAAAAGGCTAAACCAGAACACTTTGATGGGGGAAGAGAATGGATGGTTTCAGGGGATAATGAGAAAGCGAATGGGGATAATTTAAGACCGTATGAAGAAGAAGAAGAAGAAGAAGAAGAAGAACAGAGAGAGAGAGAGAGAGGATAATTTAAGACCATATGAAGAAGAAGAAGAAGAAGAAGAAGAGAGAGAGAGAGAGAGAGAGAGAGAGAGAGAGAGAGAGAGAGAGAGAGAGAGGATAATTTAAGATCATATGAAGAAGAAGAAGAAGAAGAGAGAGAGAGAGAGAGAGAGAGAGAGAGAGAGAGAGAGAGAGGATAATTTAAGATCATATGAAGAAGAAGAAGAAGAAGAAGAAGAAGAAGAGAGAGAGAGAGAGAGAGAGAGAGAGAGAGAGAGAATTAGCTGATTGATGTTGAAGACGAAACACAGTGGTAAACAACTAAATAGAGGGGACGCTCTTGTGATATAGAAAGAATGAAATTTGTGGTTACGGGGAACCTTGTGATATTTACCAACGTCTGATGAATCAAGGGACCTCATTATTAAAGGACGGTGGTGAACTTGGCAAGTTACAGAAACCGAGAAACCTGCAAAGAGTTGTTCATCTAAACGGAGGCTCATTGTTTTGACTATTTCTATTACTAAATATTAATCTCGGTCACCGTTCCCGCCTCCAGCGACAACGACACAATCTCTGGCTTGAACTGTGATCATTTTGAAGACTTCCTTAATGGCGATCGTCGCGAAGATAGCGCGGTGAGGATAATAGTTTTCCTATTATAGTTTTCATTGTTATCACGTTCTACACATTCTTTATCCTCTTTTTGCGCCCTGTTTCCTGTCCTTGGAATCTTGTCTGTTGCCGGCTTTGTCTTCCTGCCGGGTTATCTTCGTCGTTGTTTTGTGAAGATGTTTTCGGGTGAACCGGGGTTTATCACGAGTTTATGCTCGTGAGGATTTTTTCCTTCAATTCTTATATAAACGCTTTTTTTTTTTTGTATGCTTATATGTATTTTTGTGTGTGTGTGTTTTTTGAAGTTACGCCTATTTTTAATGTTTACGTTCATTGTACGAATTTGTTTTGACTTCTATGATATATTTATCGCCGAATTTAGTTGCTGTAACTACTTGAGCTTCCTCATTATAAGAGTATTCCAATCAGTTTATGTATGTTGTACGCAAATGGTTTCGTTTTTGCGTTTCATACGTAATTTCCTGGTAAGAAAACTTGAAATTATCATAGAATTGTAAAGGCAATTGTGCATATATATCGTTGTGATGTCTTTAACTCAGCTGGTCGAGAGAGAGAGAGAGAGAGAGAGAGAGAGAGAGAGAGAGAGAGAGAGAGAGAGAGAGCACTTAGTGTCCTATTTAGTCTATTTCTGAATGATAGTGGTGGTGTGGTTGTACGTACCAGGAACATCTGTGTTCGCTTTCATTTCATTTTGCCCACCAAGTTATTCCTGACATCTGCCGCGAAGCCTATACCTGACAGCTGTTTCGGTGTCTATAAATGACAACGATCTTGGATGCAAATACCCATACATGACCCACTCTTGCTGTTGAAGTGTTACTTAAGCAGAAATAAGAAAAACAAACCCCGACATGTAAAAATAAGTTGCGAGTCTGAAAATATAGAAAAACTTTATTTCTTAGGAATTCTTTTCAAGTTTACACGGGCCCACATCTCTTGAGCAGTAAAAGTCAATTTAAACCCAACAACGTAGAGTCTCTGTTTGACGTAAACCTTTTACATCTTCGGAACGAGGTCGGGTGTGTAAACATGACCTTGACCCATTAATTGCGAGGTTGGTGGCAACATGCCATGAGTGAGGGTCGGCGGTCGTCGGGAATTCATGCCATGAGATACGAACATGGATAAGAAGTATGTCGGTTCGGCCTTGCGTCTAGTGATAGGATGATTCATCCTGCGCCGCATCGAATATATTAAGTCACCGGCGATTGGTCAGGTTGGACATAGATTAAGTTGGCTTATGCCAGGACGGGTCCTTGCCCAGAGGCGGGCCGCGATAAACTGATAAGGAGGCCAGGTGCGGACCTTCGGATTCTGATCACCAACAGAGACTGCTGTTAATTACGCTCTCCTCTTTGCCCTTAAATTTAGATATGCAGCTTCGATTCGACTGTTATGTTCAATGACGTAGGTATGGTCATTAATAATATTTCGTACCGCGCCGGTTTTAATTAATGAAGGTTAATTTTAGTTTATATTTATGTAGGCTATGGGATGATTAGTCGGCTTCCGTGTTTACTGTAATTTAAGGATTAGACCCTAAAGCTGTACGGGAGAAGTAAAGTATTTTGGATTGATTCTTATTATACGTAAAACTTTTGTCATTATTTCGTAATCACAATTAAAAACTACTGAAACATGTCCCCTCGCGACGCTATTTTATGAAGTTGATAAATCGGGCAATTGTAGTAAAAGTAGTAGTGATGAATGATAATGATGATGATGATGGTGATTATTATTATTAGCAGTTTTCTTAAAACTGAATAACTTAAAAAAAGAAAGACAATCGTTGCCACAATTATTCTCAAGTTGACTTATCAAGCTAAAGCATCATGGTAAACTGAGAAGGAAAAAGTTTTTCATGTCCTTTCCGAAAAACCTCGTCAGCATTGCATCTATCCCCTTTTCAGTTTGTGTGTGCACATTCTTCTACGTTTTATATATTGTTGCCCTAACTGATTTACTTATATTTGTTTTTTATTCAGTCACCCTGCTCTTCCTCATTGGCTCATCATTATTAAACTACCTTACTTTTTTATTTTTACTACGTCGCCGTATTTTTACGATTCTCATCTATGCAACGACCCTTTTCATAATGTATTGCACAGACAAATCATGTCAAGAACTTCCACTGTTTTTTCCCCTTCTCATCAAAAGCCATAAATACTTCAGTTTCAAGGAAACTTGGCTCAACAATCCCTTCCTACTTTAGCACATTTACCTCGCCGGACGCATTATTTCTCATCTTTCGCGGAGCACCCTTTTACCTTCGTTGCTTCGCTTATTTTGCGAGTCTCTTCTTTCCTATTCTTTCACTCTTCACATCATCTTTGTAGCTGTCATTTACCCCCCACTTTTCTCACCTGCGCATTGATGACGAACACGACCGAGTCACACTCCTGAATACCAGATTCGGAGAAAAACAACTTGCAGATATTAAAAGTGTAGCGAGTGTACAGGGGAAGTTTCGTACACAGAATAATATTCTTTTATAGTGAATAAAAAATTCGAGTTAAGATGTGACGCAAATATATATTTTTTTCGTCTTCCTTCTTTATTTGTCCGCGTTATTTTTGTAAGAAGACAATAACATTTTGTGGAAAGTAATGACTTATTTATCAAGTCGCTACAGTGCTATTGTAATTACATACTGTACCACCTTTCACTAACCAACAGTGTCAGCTTATGAACATGCTTTACAAAGCTATAATTTATAGCGTTAAGAGGGGTTGGAAAAAATGAGTAAAGAGAATTTTCTTCATTTAAACTTTGCTGTCCATTCCTTGCCATAAAAATATCTGGAATGGTTAGGAGAGCGCTAAATCAGTTTTTTATTCGAGCACATTAACAGATATTTGACCACATATCCCTATACTCTCTCTCTCACAGAGAGGAACGGGCCCTGAATAACAAGTCGCATACTCTTTCAACAAAACTCCAAAATGTTCTGCCACCGTTGCCTCGAGGGATTTTGAAAGTTTTCACACATAGATGGCGCTAAATGATTCACTTACAACAGAGACCTTATAAGGTCTATGCTTACAATCACACACTGCACTAAGGGAGAGAGCTTTTTTCTTTCCTTTTTTTGTGACTCAGCAACCCCTTGTGAATACCTTTATTAAATATATAACATTTCGGTGACAGGACTGGAAAATATATAACCACTAGAGACGTCATCAACGTGAAGGCAACAGGTTAATAACTTTTCTGGCGGAGGTTATTTAGTTTGTTTTTGTTTATTTAATCTTTTGGCTTTAAATAAACTGTTAAGTATTTTAAATGTGAATACTGCGCTTTACGTTGCAGTCAGTTAGACTTTGCAGTCATTAAAATTAGCATAATACTAATAATGATAATAATTATTAGTATGATTATCACCACCATTATTACTTCAGAGAAAGTCATACAAGCGATGCATATGTGTAATTAAAATTAATTAATTTATTTGTACCTTATTACGTTTCCTCTTAATTCTTCCTCTTTGTAACCACTTTTTTCACCGATAGTAGTTCTTTTTTATTTCTCTTATTTCAGAGGAAATACAAATGTTTTCTGAATATTTGTCGAAAACTTGCTTTGAGCTCTGTGTTTGATTTTTTCCGGCCATATTGACTTATTGAACCGTAGCCCTATTAGAATTCTGTTCATCTGTTTTCGATACGCTTGCAAGTTTTACAACGGCGTTTAATGTATTTGTTTTATATAATCACCTTTAATCCACTGGCTACAGTGTGAATAAAAAATAAATTTTTGACAGGTGAATGAAATACGTAACTTCATGAACTAAGGGGTTCAGGAGCCATCTTGCTGTCGCGTGTAGTAAACCCAGGCCAGTTTTACTCAAATATCTGGAGTATTGTTTATGAAGAGACTGCAACTGAACACCTAGTTAACATTCACTCTGTCAAACGTCATTCACATGCCGAAACTCTTACTGCCTGGCGCACGGTGTCAAAAGACTTGTCATTCATTGATTTACGATGTGGTGTGGTGTTTGTTAGAAGTTACCTTTTACGTTAATTTTTGAAAATGATTTCGTTCTTATGGTGACCTATATCATTATGTTTGCTCTCTCAGAGCCGTCCATGTTTTCTTCTCTGTTGTTTTAACTGGTATATTTTGTGTTGCTTGTTGTCATATGACTTAAATATTGTAAGAAATATCAATGATGGGTTTCTGTTCTTCATTACTGTTGGGTTATGAATGGAAAAGCTATTGATTAAATTTAGCATGTAACTTTAAATTGGTTACAAATTATAGTTTTACCAGGGTTATTATTATTGAAAAGTGATAAATTACTTGATCTTCAGTTTCAGTTGAGTCATATCTGAATGTACGTACAAAGACCCGATTCATCTAATTCCTGAGCATAAATCGAAATGATTTCCTTTACTTTTCTGTGAACCTTGTATATATCCTCGACAGACCGCGCATACGTATGAAGTTGAATTTCTAATGTTATTTGAATTGAATTTCTAATGTTATTTGAATTATTGGTGAAAATGAGAACGAGATTTAGGTAAAACTTTATTCGTGCCAATTTTTGACATTTGCGTTCAGGTCTGGTAGGACTGTTGAAAAGAGACGTTTGACATTTCTCAGTTTAAAAGATTAGATCATCCCAAAAGTGATTTCTTTTTGCGCTTTTCATTTAATGATCAAAGCTAAAACTTCATTTTTAGGATTTTCTGAAGTAAGTTATTATTAATAATCTCTCTCTCTCTCTCTCTCTCTCTCTCTCTCTCTCTCTCTCTCTCTCTCTCTCTCTCTCTCTCTCTCTCTCTCTCATTATATTGTATTAAATCTGGTATTAGAGCATAACGAGTAATGTCTCTCTCTCTCTCTCTCTCTCTCTCTCTCTCTCTCTCTCTCTCTCTCTTACACACACACACATACGCACACACAAATTGTATTGTATTAGCCTAAATCTGGTATTAGAGAATAATTAGTCAGGCCTCTCTCTCTCTCTCTCTCTCTCTCTTACACACACACATACGCACACACAAATTGTATTGTATTAGCCTAAATCTGGTATTAGAGAATAATTAGTCAGGCCTCTCTCTCTCTCTCTCTCTCTCTCTCTCTCTCTCTCTCTCTCTCTCTCTCTCTCATGATTGTCTGTTGGGAAAGGTAAAATGGGAAGTTGAACAAGAAGAAAAAGTAGTCGGTTTTGCCGTAATCTCCAAAGAACTTTAAACGAAGAATCGGATATAAGAATGAGATTTCAGCCTCCCTTTGCCCATTCGACATCAAAGTTATTAAAAACTGAAAGAAAAGTTCAGGGGGTCTGAAAAAAAAGGTCCAATCCCTTTCATTTTCCGAATATCGGATTCTCTCTTGTCTTTTTATTGATATCGATGACTGAATTAAACTGTACTTCGGAGGGTGAAATATTTTTTTAAAAAGTTTTGATATTTGATGTAAAGAATTAAGGGGTTGAAAAATTAAATTCAGGTTCATTCTCCGGTTAATATCGAGTCTAGGTTAGACTTGTATGTAAGATTGCTTTCATAGATTCGGGTCCAAGAATAGACTAGTTTTTAAAATTGCTTTCATAGATTGAAATTCAGTGAATTAGCTAGTGATTAAGATTGCTTTTATAGATTCTAGTACATCGCATACACAGGTGTAATGTAAGAACGGTTTTATATATTTTGGGTCCACTTTGGATAAATGAATGTCTAGGAAAAGTTGAATGGATTTAGGTCCAAAGAATGAACGAGTATGTAAGAACGTTTCCATAGATTCAGGTCCAGTAAATAACTGATACTTTAAGAAGGGTTTAATTGAATTAAGTATGGAAAATAAACTGGTTTTTGTTTACGAATGGTGTCCTAGATTAGGTCCAGCGAATAAAGGGGTGCTTAAGAAAGGTTTCACTGCTTCAGATTTAAGAATGAACTGGGGTTTGAGAGAGGTTCATAGATTCCGGTTCAGTAAATAAACTGGGGTCCAAGAACGGCTTCGTCAAATCAATCCGAACAAATAACGACTTTCTCAGGACTGTTTCCAAGATTCATTGCCAGTTATAGATATTCCTGAACAGGCATAAATATTTCTGAACAGCTCCTGCCATCCGAAAGATGCGATGATTCCGTTTAAAGAGGCGCGATGTGCTTTGCAAGCTATTGATGGAACTTTCTGAGGATGTGGCAGGGGTCGTAGTTCTGAAACACTATAAATGCATTATAATTCAAATATTGAATCTGGAAATCCGACCACAGAGCATTTTCATTTCATGATTCAACTGTTAAGTTATTGTTGTTTCAGACTAGGCCACTTTTTTTATTGCCCGTTTCTCAGATCAGCTACCTCTTTCATCCGCTTGGAGTTCATTTCGTGACACCGAAACCTAATCTCTGTCTCTGCCAGAGTCCACAACTGCATGTCATCCCCCCGAAGGTATTTATAGCTGTTACCTTATCATCGACCTGCGATGAGTCAACTCATTTATTCGTACCCAAGAAAGATGAATATAGATATAAAAGTATAAAATTAGAGTTTTAGTTGCAAGAGTACTTACCCAAACGTTCATACAAAGAAGAAAAACGAATGAGAAGGTACAAAGCTTAGGAGGGGAGTACTAGTCATACCCGAGAAAGATGAATATAGATATAAAAGTATAAAATGAGAGTTTTAGTTGCAAGAATACTTACCCAAACGTTCACATAAAGAAGAAAAACGAATGAAAAGGCACAAAGCATAGCACAGATTGAGGAGGGGAGTACAAACATGCAGAAACAAAGAGAAAGGAGAACGTTATATGAGGATGGTTAATTAACGAGGCGTAACGATGGTGATTAAGATTCAGATGGCCATAATGGTAATGGGTTGGAAGCAGTCCCTCGCCTTTTCTTTGTTCCCGAGTTCGAGGGGAGAGAAAAGGAACGAACCTAGACGCAGCTGTAAGAATCGGCTCATTATCGATTCTAGTGACATTAAGAGCTTGGTCGAATATGGAAGAGAATCTCTTGTGATGCCTGGAGTCCTTTTACTTCGTGGCTGTTGAATTGAATTGAATTGAATATAGAATTTAGGCCAGAGGCCAAGCACTGGGACCTACGAGGTCATTCGGCGCTGAAATGGAAGTTGACAGTAAAAGTACAGGAGGAAAACCTCGCAGTTGCATTATGAACCAATTGTTAGATGAGGGTGGAAAGTGAGATGGAAGAAAGAGAATATGAAAGGAGGCACAGTTAAAGGAATGTAAGGGGTTGTAGCTAGGGACCGAAGGCACGCTGCAAAGAACCTGAAAGTAATGCCTACGGTGCACCGCATGAGGTGCATTGGCGGCACTGCCCCCACTACGGGGACTACGTAGCTGTTGTCAGGGTCTTTGTTTTCTACTCTTAGAGTTTCGTCGCGGATTTTATTCTCCTGATTTGAGAATATAGATTTATTTTGAGGCTACTCATTATTATTATTATTATTATTATTACTGGTATTATTACTCGCTTACCCATACAGTCAGAAATGACAGTAATGTAACGGAGGATCAAAACGGGGAGTCCCGAAACTGGGAGCGTTACGAACCGTTCCGAGGCTCGGACCAAAGTACCATGACTGTGCACATTTGTGAATGGGTTATTGGTGAGTGAGGAGGGTCCCGGGGTAGAAGACGGCAAGTCTACACGTAAGTTTTCTTACCCGTAGACTAATGTTGTTATACAGAAGAATATGGATAAAGAGGTGTTTCATATAATTTATGTACTCATACAAGACATATACATACATATATACACATATACTGTACATACATACATACATACATATACTGTATATATATATATATATATATATATATATATATATATATATATATATGTATGTATGTATGTATATATATATATAGCTTAATGATAAATAATATTGCCAAGACCAGGAAGAACATTCTTTATTGTACGAACTTTCGAGGTATAAAACTTCATCATCAGGCTGAAAAAACCGACAAGGATGAGAATCAATAAAATTACAATAAAATGAATTGTCATAATAAATCTTCAGCAAAAATACTAACGAAATATATAAAATGAACAAGTAAATACAAACTAAAAGGGTGAGACGTAAAATAACGAAAAATTAAAAACATAAACATAAAAATATGAAAATAAAACTAAGGTGAAATGCAAACAAACTACCACTCACAAAGTAAAATATTTAACGACCTAATTGAGTACCTACTATGAAATTACACGATAGCTAGTTGAATACCAGACGAGTTGTTCAATTCCGGCTTCATCTTTTTAATAGTTAGCGACTCTGAAATTAAAAGGTCCAGTCTATTTGAACAAAAAGACAGTACCCGAAAATCCAGGTCAGTGAAAGGATGGTTCTGTGCTAAACTGTGTTCTCTAATGGCAGAAAAGGGTGGTTTGGAAAGGGGAAACCTAGTTCTAATAGAAAGACCTCTGTGTTCCAAAATTCTGTCTGAGCCAGCGGGAACTGGATCCCACGTATCGCAGACCACACTGCGAACAAGTGAACAAGTAAACGACACAAGAATTAAGGTCCACAGGCAGAGTAGGCTTCTCTCTCAAAAGTGATCTTATTGTAAAAGGATTACAGAAAACAAACCGGAAACTAATTTGAGGGAAACAATGCTTAAGTATTTCTTGTAACTTTTTTCGGACCAAATAGCTACTATGACCAAGGTAAGGCAATTTAATATACTTTACTTCTTTACTAGCAGTACTGTACACCGGTCTGGGACAAAACTTTTTATTTAAAAAATTTTTCAGAACTTTGTAAAATACAAAAATGGGATATGAGTTTTCAGAAAAATAATTCTGGAGGAAAACCATATCTTGATGAAATAAATTAAAATCACAACAAACATTACCGTAGGTATGTAGATGATACTTTCTTTGTGTTTAAGGAATTATCACATGTTGATTTGTTTTTTGAATATTTTAATTCTCGTCACCCTAACATTTCTTTTACTTGTGAGACGGAACAGGATAATAAGTTGTCATTTTTAGATGTACAGGTATAGAGAAATAGTAATTTTCTGAAAAAAGTACTCATATCCTGAATTTTTTTCGTATTTGAACTCAATACAAAAATAGAGCCTACAATGTTCTGAAAAATTTTTTCATTTTTATTTCAAAGATATGGTTTTCTCCAGAATTATTTTTCTGAAAACTCATATCCTATTTTTGTATTTTACAAAGTTCTGAAAAATTTTTTAAATAAAAAGTTTTGTCCCAGACCGGTGTACAGTACTGCTAGTAAAGATGTAAAGTACATTAAATTGCCTTACCTTGGTCATAGTAGTTATATGGTCCGAAAAAAGTTACAAGAAATACTTAAGCATTGTTTCCCTCAAATTAGTTTCCGGTTTGTTTTCTGTAATCCTTTTACAATAAGATCACTTTTGAGAGAGAAGCCTACTCTGCCTGTGGACCTTAATTCTTGTGTCGTTTACTTGTTCACTTGTTCGCAGTGTGGTCTGCGATACGTGGGATCCAGTTCCCGCTGGCTCAGACACAGAATTTTGGAACACAGAGGTCTTTCTATCAGAACTAGGTTTCCCCTTTCCAAACCACCCTTTTCTGCCATTAGAGAACACAGTTTAGCACAGAACCATCCTTTCACTGACCTGGATTTTCGGGTACTGTCTTTTTGTTCAAATAGACTGGACCTTTTAATTTCAGAGTCGCTGACTATTAAAACGATGAAGCCGGAATTGAACAACAACTCGTCTGGTATTCAACTAGCTATCGTGTAATTTCATAGTAGGTACTCAATTAGGTCGTTAAATATTTTACTTTGTGAGTGGTAGTTTGTTTACATTTCACCTTAGTTTTATTTTCATATTTTTATGTTTGTGTTTTTAATTTTTCGTTATTTTACGTCTCACCCTTTTAGTTTGTATTTACTTGTTCATTTTATATATTTCGTTAGTATTTTTGCTGAAGATTTATTATGACAATTCATTTTATTGTAATTTTATAGATTCTCATCCTTGTCGGTTTTTTCAGCTTGATGATGAGGTTTTATACCTCGAAAGCTCGTACAATAAAGAATGTTCTTCCTGGTCTTGGCAATATTATTTATCATTAAGCTAAGATTTCCAAGTAGCCTTACTGATATATATATATATATATATATATATATATATATATATATATATATATATATATATATATATATATATATATATATATATATATATATATATTATATGTGTATACCATTTTGTTGTCATATGATGTAATACAGATATAGATTTTTGTTGTCAAGATGTAATACAGATATGTGTGATTGTTATACTGATCTATTTAATAGTTTTTATTAACGAGAAAATATTATCTACATTTAGAGTGATATATCCTGTTATGACAAGAAATTCATTAATGATCTATATAAAACAACATATGGATGAATAAAACCTGACAAAAGTTTAATTGTACTAAAAATTTTTAAAAATCTATTCAACTGTCCTGTAGTTCTCCAGATTTTAGCAAAAAAAAAAAAAAAAAAAAAAAAAAAAAAAAAAAAAGACTATAACGACACATCTGAGTGAACTAATTATGTGTCTTGTATCTGGAGAGTGAATTGTCACTTGGTAAGATGTTAGTGGCGCAGTGTGAATTGTTCAATAAGTGCCGTCTGTCAAGTTACTGCAGACACCTTTGAAATACCGTGAAACGAAATCAATAGGGCAGCGCTGCACTAAAACTTGAATGGTCGCAGAAATAGTCAGTTTCAAACATTGTCTTCATTTGTCCACCATTTTCCAGTTTACTTCGGGTCTTGTAGTGTGACGGCAGTAGGGACGCACATGCCTCTATCTTCATAGCATTGTGAATTTGTTTCTTTCTCTGAAAATAGGATTTCATCGAACGCTGTTGTTGATAAATAATGTGTTGATTTGGCCGCAGTTTTAGTTTTATGTAAAAGTAAACTATTGAGGTGGCTGTTTGTTTGTCCGTCCTCAGATCTTAAAAACTACTGAGGCTAGAGGGCTGCAAGTTGGTATGTTGGTCATCCACCCTCCAATCATGAAACATACCAAATTGCAGTCCTCTAGTCTCAGTAGTTTTTATTTTGTTTAAGGCTAAATTTAGCCATGATCGTGCGTCTGACCGCTATAGGCGCCAACAACACAGGCCACCACCGGGCCGTGGCTGAAAGTTTCATGGGCCGCGGCTGAGAGTTTCATGGGCCATGGCTGTGAGTTTCATAGAGCATTATATGCTGCACAGAAAACTCGATTGCGCCGAAGAAACGTCGGCTCATTTTTTACTTGTTTGATTTTGTTTTGGATATTGTACCGTGGCCAGTGTGGAAAGGAAAGCTTACATTCACGTCGCCCGTGTCAATAATATTCGCAGAAAGTGGAATTTCATTGAACACTGCTGCCAAGAAAAGAACCTCCTCTTGGAAGTGACTTGGAATTAAACATAACTTCGGTAGAACTTCACTATAGTGCTTAGTATCCTGGCTGGTTGAGTTCGTTCTGTCCAGTTTCGTCGGAAAGGAGCCGAGGTAGTCTGCGTTCCCCAAGGGTGTTTTATTAAATCTTTGATTGAACTCAGCTTGAAGATCTAGAATAGGTCGCCTTAGGTCAGCGTGATCCTCCGTGTTGTCGTGGCTTAAACATTATCTTGACCGCAGTGTTGACAAAGCGTTGCAAAGGTCGTAATCAGTTTTCAAGCGCCGTTTCCTCTGTAAGATATTCAGTTATGAATTCATCTACGAATAAATTACTCCACAGTCCATTTGTGTTTGTTAGATTATCACTTCAATCTTGGTATGTTAGTGCTCTCGTTTCTTACTATTTTCGTATTTCTTTTACATTCGAATATGTCTATTCCTTCTTTATTATTCTATTTTTCATATGTTTGAATGGGCAGTTGTGTCATATAAAAATGACGTAAAAACTTAAGAACTGTGGATATTCCAAAAGCTGTTTCTTTCTTCTCATTCCAAGACAGACCTTCCATTCAAATTGGATCCATCTCTGCTGTCGTTCTGCTTTATTCCCCTTTACGTTTCCGTGTTGTGTCACCATAAAGGTATACTCCTCCTCCTCTTCCTCCTCCTCCTCCTCCTCATCCTCCTCCTCCTCCTCCTCCTCCTCCTCCGCCTCCTCCTCCTCCTCCTCCTCCTCCTCCTCCTCCTCCTTAGGAAATTCTGCAAGCCAAGTTCCCTCTACTGTTTGGAGCACATCATCCGTAAGTGATCACAAGAAGGTACCAAGTGATAAGGTCCCACCCGCTCCTAGAAGTTGCTCATTATTTCTTCTCATTTACTTCCTCACTTCCTGAATTGGTGACAATGGAAACAGGTGGCTGTGTCCCACTTTCTTCAGTGCTGTGGTTCATTTACAGTAGCCCTGTTTAATTTCACCGAAGTCCTGTCCAGGTTCAAGGCAATAGCAATTACCTTCCATTACCCTTCTTACCAAAACTTTTTTTTTTTTGGCTAATAGTTTCTAAAACTTTGCTGGTACCGATTCCACATAAAAGTGACTGAATGTCTTTGTGCACGCACGCGCGCCTCATGTGGCTGACATGCTTACAAGCGTTGCTCGATCAACAAACGGAGGAATGTGGCGGCAGACCAATTTAACCAAAAATGATCACTAGTTTCAATAAATGTTTTGGCAGTATTGTCTTTGAGTGAGGCCCGTGCTACGTGATGCGTTCATTTCTTGGTGCTAGAGAAAGTATTTTTCTCGCTCTATTCCCAGTATTTTTGGGTTTTTCATAAAATTTCAAGTTTTGAAAGACGTTTGAGTAAAAGCCAGTTACGATTATTATATGGGATAATTTATGTGATAATTATTATTTTGTTTTCTTTCTTTGCGACCATTATGTATCAGGAATGTGTGCGCTGAGTTTAAAATGGGACCTGAATATAAGGGAAATTACAAAACTTTCATATTTTACGTAGTACAAAAATAAGTAATACAAATTTAGTAAAAGTTTGTCGACTTCCCTATGGAAAACTTGTCCTTTGCCGTAAGATTTTAAAACAAAATTGCAGCATTATAGTATTTAATTTGCTGTTGTTGTAATTTCATTGTTTATAATAATGAGTCATTTGATTATACAATAATCAATGGCATTTACTTGCGTAGAATATAATGTAGTTTAACTCTGGGAAAACTAACTAGAGTTAATGAGTAGGTGTTCATTGTATCTGCAAGGGATCTTTTTAGAGATGGTTTGGTGATAATTTTAGACGTTTTGATTGGTTCAGTTTTAAATTTTTCTCTCCGCTAGAAATGATAAACTAATAGATTTTATCACTCAAGAATTTGCAGATGATTGTGTGATTCTAGGCCTCGAAAGAGAAAGTAGATAGATATATTTCAGGCAATAATAATAATAATAATAATAATAATAATAATAAAAGAAATATCTCACGGCTTTTACTATGACATTGTACATTCTTAGGTTCACTTCTGGAGCCTGACTGACTGACAGGCTTACCTTGATCTGCTTTTATCATTTATCAGATTTTATCAAGGAATTCTTTTCTTACTATCTTTAGTTATTTTTCAAACTTTCAGTGATAATGGTATTGACATTTATTTTTACCCAAAGCAACTGTTCTAATAAGATGAAAAACTATGCAATGAAGTGCTAAGCTAATTGTTTTTCCCAAATGGGATTATTGGCTAGATAACGGAATTCTTTTATTTACAACGGAGCGTTATGAGGAATGAGTTACTCAACAGAAGTTGTCTGTTATCAGTATCCACTTGAAAGCCTTTAGGTGTAATTTGGTGTCAAGACATATTTTAGTAGTTGTCTCGAAGGTGTAATTTGGTGTCAAAACATATTTTAGCAGTTTTCTCGAAGGTGTAATTTGGTGTCAAAACATATTTTAGTGGTTTTCTCGAAGGTGTAATTTAGTGTCAAAACATGTTGTGGCAAATTTCTCGAAGGTGTAATTTGGTGTCAAAACATATTTTAGTAGTTCTCTCGAGGGTGTATTTTGGTATCAAAACATATTTTGGTAGTTTTTTCGAAGAGGTAGTTTGGTGTCAAAACATTTTGGTAGTTTTCTCGAAGGTGTAATTTGGTGTCAAAACATATTTCAGTAGTTTTCTCGAAGGTTTAATTTGGTGTCAAAACATATTTTAGCAAATTTCTCGAAGAGTAGAAATCGAAGTTTGCTCATAGGATTTCATATTTTCGTAAATATGTTACTAACCATTAAAACCTACATTTAAGATTTCGGAGGTAACCCATTAGCAATAGAACTCGTGAGCGATCATAATCTCAACCTTTTCCAAGTTTGATGTTGAAATATAATCTCCTTGCAAGTTAGTTTTATTGTTGTAACTATTTTTAAAGTTAGATGTCAAAATTTTCAATAACATTTTCCAAGACCGATATTAAAAACGAAAAGTTTTCCAAGTATAATATTAAAAGTACCGTATTTCCTTTTGCCATATACTTTTCGAACTGGCTGGAATTAATTGAAAACTTGCTTTAAGAACAAAAAGGATTACTTGCTATATCCCTGAACATGGTAACACAGTGGATGCATTTAAAGCAGGCGACTTGGAAGCCTGGACCATTATCTTGAGTTAAAGGAGACATAATCTTTTATTTTTCATCCAATAAATTAGCCGTCTTGTGCCGCTTCATTTCATGTTTCGAACACTGTTATTTTTTCAGTTCTGTGTGAAATAATACTTGCACTAAACTATGTAAATATGATGGCATAAACCTTTGCTAACATACACTAAGAAATTAAGTTTTAGTTTTCTGAAAAGAAAACTATTATGCCGGTTTTGTCTGCCCGTCCGCACTTTTTCTATCCGCCCGCAGATCTTAAAAACTACTGACTCTAGAGGGCTGCAAATTGGTGTGTTGATCATCCACCCTCTAGTCATCATTGCAGCCATCTAGACTCAGTAGTTTTTATTTTATTTAAGGTTAAAGTTAGCCATAATCGTGCATCTGGCAACGATGTAGGCCAGGCCACCACCAGGCCGTGGTTAAAGTTTCATGGGCCGCGGCTCATACAGCATTTTACAGAGACCACCGAAAGGTAGATGTATTTTCAATGGCCTTGATTATACGATGTGCAGAAAACTCGATTGCGCCGAAGAAACTTTGGCGCAATTTTTACTTATTTTTATTATTTATGCCTAAAAAGAGATATGATAATGTACGTCTCATGTGAATTCTAATGATTCTTCTTTTCATTTATTAAGCTTTCGGGGAAAATTGTAAAAATCTTGATATCATTAGATAATAATGGCATTTTATCGTAGTTGATTTATAATTTGACGTTATCTGGAAAGCATGATCTAGTTTACTCAGGTTTCGATGTAAACGTACTACCTTTGTACATACATTTCACTTTCTCATTTTTCCTGTAATTCTGTTAATGATCCTACATAAGGTTTCTTAAGCTATAGGGGCGTCTCTCTCTCTCTCTCTCTCTCTCTCTCTCTCTCTCTCTCTCTCTCTCTCTCTCTCTCTCTCTCTCTGATGATAAGTAATAATTACCTGGTACAAAATGCTGTTGATGTGTGAAGCCAATTTCACAAGTATAATTTATTGTAATGCAGTGGTTTTCCAATTATTAGGGATGCCCACCTTAGATCCCCAACCCCTGTGCCCACCCGCATGTTCCAGAGTTTGCAGGTTTGCCCTTTCAAATTACAGTGATAATTTGAAAACCAAACTCAAAGAATTAGCTGATCCTCTTCTTAGGTGAGCGAAGTTGGTATTTTTTCGAAAACCAAAATAACGTCTACAACGCCGTTTCAGATTTAACCATTTATTTGAGAGTGGATTAGCACAAACGTGTTCAGATTATGTAAGACCTACTTTTGTCTACGTTAACATAAAACTCTTGTATAGAAGCTTCGTAAACTCGGTGTTGGAGGACGTACTTAATTATCTTCTTCTTCTTCTTTTAATATCCGGCAAAAATGGGGTAATAGATGACGTTTTTAGAGAATCTGAACTTAATGTGTGTGGTGTACCACAGGTTAGCGTTCTAGGGTTCTTTCTGGTCATAGCCGTTGCTATAGTGAAATATACAAATGATATAACTCCCCTTGCAATTGGTCGGTTCCACTTTATTCGAAATGGTATATGTTGAAAGACATGAGCAGGTATTTAAAGCAAATCTATAAATGGCGTTCGATGCTATACTACCGCAAAAAAAAAGAATATATTGATTACACGAACTCGCAACTCGATCGATTCAGAGATTCGTCGCGCGAAGACCACGATGCACGTAATAATAACTGAATATTTTACAAAAGCTGAAATTACCTCTGGTTCTGGACATTATTTTTCGCAGCACTTTGAAAATTGTATTTAATTCTGCTTGAAAGGTAATCATTATTCGTAACGCTACTCTGCAGGATCCTGTTACGCTGCAGGTCCTTTTGTGTGAAGGAGCACGAGAAAATGAGCGACTGTGTGTATATATATATATATGTATGTATGTATGTATATATAAATAAATACATATATATATATAGATATATATACACATATATGTATGTATGTATATATAAATAAATACACATATATAAAGATATATATAGATATATATATATACATATGTATATATAAATTTTGTATATATATATATATATATATATATATATATATATATATATATATATATATATATATATATATATATATATATATATATATATATATAGAGAGAGAGAGAGAGAGAGAGAGAGAGAGAGAGAGAGAGAGAGAGAGAGAGCAAGCCGATTGTTAGATTATTATTCAGGTAAAATACTATGGAATATCTTCACATAGTCCTTTTATAAAAAAACTGAGGAGCCAACCAGTCATATGTAGTTTTCATTCTTCACCATAATATAGGGGAAATTACCAGATTCCTACATTCCCCCACCTCTATATCGACGTCTCCTGCATCTCCTAAAACCTATACCGAGGGAAATTCTTATTTGTTTTCTTACAGCAGCTAACTCTTTTCCGATCTTATTTTGTTTTCCGTCTGGGCACTGCTGCATTGTCCTTGTTTACGCGGATCGCACATGTACCAAAGCATGCCAGGCCCTTCGACAGATTAAACATGTGTTTGCCTCATGGATCTCACGCTTGTTTATCACCTCATTGGCAACTATCGAAAATAGTCTTTTGGGAAAAAAAAAAGCAGCGGATGGGAGTTGCTCTAATCTAGATGAGAAATGCCTGAAATATTCGGCCGAATACGTCACTGATTCATTGATGTAGAGAATAATTTAAGAACGGTGATTGTGTGGCGTCATACCCCTTTTTGGTAGGTTCAGAAGAAACGTTTAAATTTTACTGCGTGCATTGGTGGATTCGTCTAAATAAATAAAGATTAAAATCTGGGGCGTTATTGGTCTCCTTTCCCAAATAGAAAAGATTAAAAACTATTCCGACTTCTAGTCTGGTAACGAATTAAAGGCACGAATTTTCGCTGAATTTCGACCCACATTTTTCCGTAGATTCTGAACTTTAATCCTTTCGTGATTTTAGAGCTATATTTTCGTAACTCAGTCGAAACTGCATTGGTTTGATGATTATTTCTAATAATTTCACATGCATGAATTAAGAAAAAGTGTTCGTTTCACGTTGTCTGAGTTACAGTGGTTCTTACAGTATTTTTTGAATTATTTTCCTACTCTCTTTTGTTCGCTTGGCAAAAACTTTCCACTTGATAAGAATGAATCGGTAAATCCTGGTATTGCAGCAGGTAACATGGACGTGAATAGATATTTTTTTTTCGACTAAACATGGATAATTTAAACGGTAAAACCTTTTCATTTGATACGATTGAATCAGTAAATCCTGGTATTGCAGCAGGTAACATGGACGTGAATAGATATTTTTTTTCGACTAAACATGGATAATTTAAACGGTAAAACCTTTTCATTTGATACGATTGAATCAGTAAATCCTGGTATTGCAGCAGGTAACATGAACGTGAACAGATTTTTTTTTCAACGAAACAAGGATAATATAAACGGTTCCACATACACATTATCCTCAGTTGGAAAGTTTGGTGTAATAAGTTCTACGGAATGTGGACGAGTTCAAGGGATGGGGAGTGCATTTTATAACTTTACAACAATCAATTTTGTGTGCCTTTACTCATAGTAATTTTACTTTTGGTATGTTTTTTTTAGTTAGTCGCTAGCCCGTCGCCTTCGCTTCATTTTCCTTGCAACTCACTTTATTGCTCAGGAGAAATCCAGAGTTATTCAACTGAAGGCAATGTACGAACAGTCTGATTTCCATGAACGTTCGTTCATTTCCAAATTAGAGTCATAAAAAAGAACAGCACGCAACAGTGATGGTGATGGATTGGGAGGTAGGTCAGTGCACGCATTCTTTGCATTATGGATCCCCTGAACGAAACTGAATGATATTGATCCAGGACATCTGATACATCCATGACGACAAATAACGCGAGTCCAACGGCTCTAGAATGTTTATTGTGTGTGTGTGTGTTTTTTTTTTAATTTTTAGCATTTCCTGTTGTCCTTTTGCCCTCATTTCTGTTTTACACGAAGGTAGGCTCAGTCTGTGTTTACGTTTAAAGTTTGTTTGTTGTTAGAATGCATAAACATAGTAATTGTGTTGTTCTCAGCTTTCTATTTTTTTTTATTCGTCTCTGGTGGCAATGATACTTTTTTTAAATGATATGTATTGTTTTTGTTTAATGATGATGATAATAATATCACTTTGTTATCGAGAGTGTGTTGAATAAAGGGATTTTTCATAACATTACTTGATGCAAATAGTTAATAGTGTAAACAGGAGCAACTGAAAGATTTGTAATTGAACATAATAATTTAATTATATATTTTATTGATATTAAAAATGTGTAGATTGCGAGTAATTCATGTCTGTTAAAAAGATTTAGTGCACCTTTAAGAATTACAATCTGTCCTCAGCTACAAGT
Organism: Macrobrachium rosenbergii; assembly: GCF_040412425.1. NCBI lineage: Eukaryota > Metazoa > Arthropoda > Malacostraca > Decapoda > Palaemonidae > Macrobrachium > Macrobrachium rosenbergii. The sequence goes on along the minus strand of NC_089746.1, from coordinate 54,025,559 downwards.
ATGTGACCTCTTACATGTAAGTAGGATTTCAGCGGCAAAAATACAGTTCTAGTGATGGTAAAAAAAAAGTCGAGAATTTTATTTGATATGTTTTATTGTTCTGCGTAGGTGGCGCAACAAAACTATCACATATAGAAATATATCAAGCCAGGTCGCAAACTTACCCACCATTTTTGGTTGAAATTCCCCCTAAACCCGTGTTATATGCGTATAACCTTATTTCAGTATACAGACGTTTTCTGAAAAATTGAGACCCAGCTTTCCTTAGGGGTTAGTATGAATTTTATGCGAGACACCATAAAAAGTGTTCCTTTTTGTGCGAGTCACGTTGACTGTGCTATCATCTCATTTTTCTCCATGCGCCCGCTGTTATCGGCGACCTTGACTTATGTTATCTTGTTATCATTACCATTCATGATCACTTTTTCTGTTGACTCACCATTGCCGGTGACCGTATGCTAACTAGTTATCATTATCATTCATGATCACTTTTTCTGTTTGACTCGCCATTGCCGGCAACCATATTTTATCTGTTATTAGTCGCGACCACTTTTATTGTGGCCTTCCCATTGTCAGTGTCCTTGACTTACGTTATGTTATCAATAACGATCAGTTTTGCCATTGACTCGCCGTTGTCGGTGGTCTTGCCGTATGTTATCTGTTATCAGACATGATCACTTTCATTGTGACCACCTCATTGTCAGTGTCCTGGACTTATGTTACATGTTAGTCATGATCACTTTTGCTGTGACCTCCCCATTGCCAGTGCCCTTGACTTATGTTACCTGTTATCAGTTATGATCACTTATTGTGGCTTCTTCATTGTCAGTGTTCTTGATTTACGTTATCTGTTGTCAGTCACAATCATTTTTATTGTGGCCTCCTCATTATTGGTGACCTTGGATTATGTTATCTTGATATTAGTCACGATCACTTATTATGGCCTCCCCGTAGCCAAAGTCCTTGACTTTTGTTACTTTGGTATCTGTCTCGAACATTGCTATGGCCTCACCATTGACGAGGACTTTGAATCCTTATGCATGATATCATGAGTTTGAATTCTTCACGTAAGGTGCTTAAAACGGCTATAAAATTACTCTTATTCAATCTGTCCCTGACGGGGAATTAAACCTGTCAAAGAACTTGCCGCCATCTTGCGTTGACTGACGGATGTTTAATAATTTTTTTGTTTAACTGTAGCGGAAGGAATCGGTGTGACCTTGTAAACACATTTCTAAAGAAAGGAAAGGGAAGGTGAAAGCAGAACATCGGATACAGTTTTTAGAAAGTGAATGTGGCACTCTATGCCTAGATAGTAATTGTATGGGTTGCACGTATTTAAGAATTTCAAGTTCCAAGGTCTTCAAAAGAAATTGGAACATATCCGAAATTAGCGTTCACGTCCTCAATACAGCAGTAAAGTATCGGCTATATTCGTAAGCAACTATTGCACATGCAGTGTCCACATAAATCATTTATGAAAAGTATGCCACGAAAATATTCAGTAATGCCAAAGGGTAACATATTCATTGCAGAAGTTATGACGCCTAGACTTTTATAGCTAATATATTTTACACATGCAATATTGACACAAAAGCTAACACTTGGTATAGCAGTTTAGTTGCAGGTCTCAGACTGACCATACTGATTGAGCAAGATTGTAGTTAGAGGACAGTTCACATCTTGTGCGAGTTGGTATTTGTAAAAAAAAAAAAAATAATAAAAAAAAATAACCTGAGATGATAATATGTTTGCGACACAGGATAGGATTTTATGAATTAATTAAGTCAAAGACCAAGGGAGAGTTAGCGTACAATTTCCACGAACGATACATAACTTTCAATAAATAACTATGTCAATGTAAAATCGTAGCATTGTGTAAGTAACAGTTTACCACTGGATTTAGGAATTTGTAGCAATTGACATTTGTCATTAAACAGAAATTAGGCCTTTGTATGAAGAAAAAAATGTATTGCAAGAGATAGCACGATAAGCATTTACGCTCGCAAATGTATAAGTCTTCCCAATCAAGATGTTCTTGTTGTTCCCGCTTGGGCTAGGCTATGGGAAACTTTTCTATAATTATTATTTTTCTTTTACTTTATCTCATCCCTTTTATTTATATTTATCAATAAAGAAAATTTCCTCTATTAACTTTAGGCTGTAATAAAAACTTGCACTAGAAAACAAATAAAGTTATAAAGATGTACAATTATACAGATGTACAATCCTGATTCCGAGTGACTCGACACAATGTACAAGTGCTGATTACTTCAGTCCCTGGTACAACAACAATAGAAAACGTGGATGAATCATTTATTCTCCGGGAGGAAAGAAAACAGACGCAGACTGATATCTTTGAATTTAATACGCGATGAACAGCTTCCTCAGCGATTAAGGACTGCGAAATGGCTGATAAAAAATGTGACATTAAGTTCATTAAGCATTCATAACATAAAGGCAAAATCTCTCCTCCGCTTTAAGATCCAGTACGGAGGCGAAAACAGAATATGAGTAAGTGATGGGGTTTGTGATCAGCAACAAATAACGAAGACAGAAGTAGCAAGCGGTGCAGACGTGGTGGAACAGAAAGTGAGAACATGATGCCGAGAAGAACGAAAGGTGGAAAGAATGTGTGGGGAAATCCCTGAAGAACATTGCCGCGTGGCTCCTGCTGCTGCTGCTGTTCAAAATAGATACTATTCTCTACAGTCAGTAGGCCACTTCCTTCTCCTCCTCCTCCTCCTCCTCCTCCTCCTCCTCCTCCTCCTCCTCCTCCTCCTCCTCCTCCTCCTCCTCCTCCTCCGAGAAAAAGTGAAAATAAAAGGAAAAAACGGAAACGGAAAAAGAGGGAATTCCGGCATAGGCTATGCGAATTATCGAGATTACACACACACACACACACACATACACATGTGTATATGTATATATAATTTATTAATTTATTTATTATAAGTTATTTTCAAGGTATAGTAAATTCGATAATAAACGATATTTGTGGCTTGATATTCATTGAATATATATATATATATATATATATATATATATATATATATATATATATATATATTATATATATATATATATATATATATATATATATATATATATATATATATATATATATATATATATACATACATACATACATACATACATACATACATACATACATACATACATACATATACATACAACACACGCACTTGATAAATGCGCTATTCCTCAAGGAACTTAGATCAATACGACTCGGACAGAGCAGTTGCTTCGTTAAACTTATATATCTATTCTTGGAAACGTTTCGCTGTTTAGCAGCAAAGGTGAGGTACGTAGAGTAAACCAATAGACTGTTCTGGCTAGATTTATCGAAATCGTCTGGCCTGGGAGGGACTTAGGACATCTTTTTAGATTGTTGCCATTTCATCTTTGGTGGCGTTGCAGTGGCCTGCATTTTGTCATTTTCAGTCTCTCTCTCTCTTCTCTCTCTCTCTCTCTCTCTCTCTCTCTCTCTCTCTCTCTCTCTCTCTCTCTCTCTCAATTTGAAGTTAGGACTTTCAGACAGGACCAGTGTCAAGTTTTACAAGGTGGATGACTGTTACCGTTTCATTTCGGCTAATTTAGTCGCTTGCATTTTCTCATTCCCATTCTTGAAGTGGCTCTCTCTCTCTCTCTCTCTCTCTCTCTCTCTCTCTCTCTCTCTCTCTCTCTCTCTCTCTCTTCTCTCTCTATATATATATATATATATATATATATATATATATATATATATATATATACATACATACATATATATATATATATATATATATATATATATATATATATATATATATACATATATTATTAGAAGTTAAGGCTTTCAAAAAGGTTAAAGTTAAGTTTTACAAGGTTGCTGATTGTTGCCAATTCATTTCAGTGTTGCAGCTCTCTCTCTGTTTATTAGGTGCTGGATCTTTCAGATGGGACAAATGTCATGTGTTAGCAAGGTGTTTGAAGATAAAGCAACCAACTTTACGGCCTAGGAAAAGCTATCACGGCTGTCAAACTAATTTTAGCGCCATTGGGGAGGATTATAAAGTCATTTTCGCAAGAGACCTCATTTGCACAAATGATAGCCACGCAAGAGATGCGCATTGTCAGTGGAATAAGTTTTGAGAAGCTGTTTCTTCTGGATTCTGTATATGTAAATACAATTCACCTCACTGGAAACACACTCAGTTTCTTCTTTTTTTATAATGATGGTTATCTAATTAATAAAATTGGTGTTTCAAACGTAACACGTACCAAAACACCAGTTTTCGATCCCATATTGTAGTGAAAATCTTTTGTGCCATATGGAACTGACCTTGTTACAAGAGGTTAAGTCCATGCTAAATGAAATAACATTTCAGGTGGAATATTTGGAATCTGAACACACCTTTTGGAGTTTCGGAGATAAAACTTATTAATTTTACGGCCTGATTTGTTCAGCTCTGAAAAACGCACCTATACCCTCTCCGGACAGCGACGACAAAAATGAGACGTAGCATATCGGGACGATCAGCATTTGGTTTACCCACGAACTCTTATGTCGCTGAAAACAGATCAGGCACCTGGGTAGTGTAATTAAGATTCCGGACAAAATGTGCAGTTCTTGTGCGCATGCCTCTCTCTTTATCACTGAGACAACAACTGCACATCTGCATTAGCAGTATTGTTTTGGGTCATTGGTGTGGTAAGTCTCCCAAAAAAAGGCTAATGTTCCTAGGTTTTTGATTACTGTAGTTGTCACACTGACACGACACTTTGTGATGTAAGTTCCGCCATAACTTTTGTGTTTGCAGTGCCCTGTCTGTTTTGAGTTAATGCTAGGGAAACGACAATGTGCGTACTTTATTTGTTCTCTCAGCATCAATGTTATCCGCAAAATTTGCAATATCTTTTTCCCAAGCGTTATATCTTTTGAGTGTTTGATATGGCAGCTAAACACATGAAGTTTTCAAGATCCAGGCCCTTTTGTATGGCAATGTATGACTATAAACTATAACTTTTTAGGTACAGTTATTCATATGATATCGTGCATAAGCAAATGGATAGCAAATATGGAGATGGAAATGATGGCTGACCCAAAACTCAAAGTGCCCCAAAAAATTTTCGAATAGATATAGAGGTACACAATGTCAGGCAAGATGGAACTACGAACATGGAAACCGTAGTCCCTCACCGGATGGAAATGTTCACCAGTGACCCTCGTATGGTACTGACACTGTTATTAAGCTTTTCCTTCCTCAGGAATTCCAGTGGTGTAGAATCTAATCGTGCCAAGTACATTATGAGCATGACGTAAACGATTGATTAGCAGGTTAACCATGATCGCGACTCAGCGTTACGGAAGCATTACATGTGACGGGCATTAATACTGCGCATGCATTGACTTTGACTGTGACATTGATGTTGTTACCTGAGGTCATATAATGCTTCTGTTACATAAAAGTACCGAGGGGTTTTATTTTCTCCTTGCGAACAGAATGACGTAACTGCTTCTGGTGACAGTTATGTCAATCTGCGCAGCTCAGTGGAAGAGTAGTTGATATGTATTCACAATGTCCGTGGTCGATTGCTGGTTCTGCTGCCCACAAGTCGATCAGACTGGGAGTGGATACCGGTCAGGTGTAGTAGAGGAGATTAAAATGGTATAGGGCTAGCATCCTCATCCCCAGAGACTTGCTGAGAACCAGAAGGCTCCTCTACCTGTCTGGTGCCACCCCTAATAAATGGGAAAAAAGGCTAATGGTAGAAAAAAAGAAGAAAAATATGTATATATGTATATATATTATATATATATATATATACATATATATGTATGTATATATATATATATATGTATATATATATATATATATATATATATATATATATATATATATATATATATATATATATACATATACATATGTATATACATATACAATACAATATGTTCAGAAACGGCCACCCGTACACATAAAGGCAACAGCCAATGTTGCCAGACTCCGTAATCCGAAGTACCCAGCAACATTAAACGCATTATAATCACTGGAACATCTTATTCCCCTCTTTATTTCTTACATCTTAAACTGTTGCTTCATTTCCTTCAAGTCTAATCTTAGGTCATCTATTAGTTCGTGGTGGCCACTAACTATGTGTGTCAAGGTCTTGGCGAATAGTGCTGTAACAGAAGCCTTGGTTATTTTTTTAATAACGTTCTTTTGTAATATTACCCATAAGCAGCCGCCTTCATACTTGTGAATTTTGGCAGCAAAATAAGCAGATTCACGGATACAGATGTTTCATTAGTTCAAGATTTCAATCTTCATTTCTATTATGTGAAAAGTGATGTGTTAAGTCAAAACGATGTACGTTGCTTGTCACTTATCTCTCGCGGTTGTTTGTCATCAAATTCGGAATGGTTACAGATTATGGACTGGACATCCGAATATATTCTACTAGTCACTGTTCTAGGAAAACAGAATCTGAAATGCTAAAATTCCTAAGGACGCAGGTTTTGTACCAGTGAGTAAGGCGTCTTCAGCTACATAAAGTCACAGTCAGAAGTCGTTCTGCCACGTGCAAATACAGCAGGATACAGTTCATTCTGCCTGTGGTCGAATGTTTACTTCAGCGCTTCAAGAAGACGTTTCAGGTACACGGGGAGCATTTCGATGTTGTAAGATTTTGAGTCCAAATAACAGTGATCTCTAAATCTTTCCAAATCCAATAACATTACTATTCGTGAGAACTTTGGCGCAATGAACCTTAACTTTGGAACATTTAAGTTCTTCATTCCGCGATACCAGATTGAGATAATGGCTCTTTTAATCTTTTGCATATCCGTTGCCAAATTAAGTAAATATCGACTGAAATAGAAGGGATGAGCCACAGTATCCAGGAAGCAGAAGAGTGCCTGCAGGATCAAGATGAATTCAACAGTGCATGTGAGGGGTTGGTTGCACTGCTAGTGAACCTTCTGCGTAGGTGGATGAAGTGGCGTGTGTAGTGGAAGTTTTCTTTACAACTGGTTCATCCATGATTCAGCTGCTAAAGCATGAATGTTGTAGTGATCGTTATTTTTCTTTTCTCTGGCGCCAACCCCGTCAGGGGGAGGGACTCAGTGTTGAAAAGACACTTTGGTGAGACAAAAGCCTTTGGTCAAGAAGAGCAAATGTTAAAGACTAATAATCTACAAGAAAATTTTATATGCACGAGGTCATAGATGATAATTTGGCACTGATCGAACTGAAAGATAGTTGTAGTGAAAATGACAAAAATCGAACATACATTCTTTAGAGAATGTCAGCATGCCTAATCGTCACATCATTTACATTACTGGTTTCAGAACACAGAAATACAATTCGTCAGATGATTTGTAAGATATGTTTTCTTTATTGTTTAAGTAAGTTCTTACCTACAATGTGGTCGATATAAAAAATAAAAGAAATATATTAACTTTAGTGTTTAGATAGAGATGTGTTTGGTCTCCGAGCTGACATTGACGAAAGGATTACGTCCTTATAGATGATTTTAATCTTGAAACGTGATTGAATTTATTGATTCTCTACGCAAATTTAAATTGATATTTTAGCTTGAGATGAGTATGTTTTGGTTTATCCGCCTTTCTTTCCCCTCCTCGCCCTCTCCAATTCGTTTATTGCTTCTCGTGAGCTTCTCTGTTGTAAAGCCTTATTCCCTTCTACATCCAGTGAGTTTATGAGCTTTATTTTTTTGTGAGGCCAGTCGGTCGTCCTTTTTTATTGGGAAAATAACTTTGATGGTCCGTACATTGCAAATCTCCCATGGCCATAAAATTAGAAAAGAAAAAAAAAGTGCTGGCAGTGGATTTGAGCCTGTAGGCGACAATGAACCTACCGTTTTGATAAAAAGGGAGATCAAGGGATCCAGGGAACACAAAAGAAAGATGAAATTAAGGGAGTGCACCGCTGAAGGGCGAGAATGAGAGACGACGCACCCGTTATTGGCAGCTCTCTCATATACTGTCAAATTCACTTGTCATTCATTGTTGAGAGTATATACTAGTTTCACTTGAGCGAGTTGAGCGTCGGAGGACCTTTGAAATTGACTGTTCATTCCCTTTTTTTTCCGCCAGCGGATATTATTGCTTTTATTGCAAAGGGTATTGGGGTCACATGTCTTAAGAACAAATGGGAAAAAGTGTCCAAGATTTTTCATGGTATGCTTATTGACTTCAGGTGTTACCGTTGCTTTAACGTGTCTTTTTATCTAGCATGGCGCGACCTTTTATCTCTCTCTCTCTCTCTCTCTCTCTCTGTATGTATGTATGTGTGCAATACAAAGCCTTACTCTCTGTTTACAGAAATCTCGGGCGTTACGTAACATAGTTTTAGCCTAATCGCCAATTTCAGCTAAGGAGTCTTGACAGTTCTACAGTATACTCCGGTGATATTTAGACTACAGTTTTTTTTCAATCTAAATTATTTTCGGAGTCACTCTAGATGGGAAATAATAGGAATTCCTTCCAAGTGACCTTGAACGATTCGAGAAGATAGTGTAACCCGACTAGTATTCAAGGCTCGGTGTTTCCTGTCGTGAGGGTCATACGTTTTAGCTGCTGAGGCTGGTTTTTTTTGCCTTGTCGAAGTTTTTTGAAAATTTCTGTAACTTTGCGCAAATGGGGTTTTGCCGAAGTATTTATTTTTGCACTGATTAATCATCATTTGTTTATCTGCATCATTTGCATATTGTTTTAATAAGTGTAACTGTAACTTCAACATTATCTAAGTGTTGTAGGTGCATCGATGGCTGTCTGTACAAACAGCTGGACGATTCATTTGGAAAACACATTTTATTCCAGAATCAACATCCTTACTGTGACGTCTTTAACGCTTCTAGGTTATATCGTCAGTGACGCCAGATTCATCTTAATCTCCCTGATGACATTTTACCGAATCTTTCCAATCGTTTAGATAGTTTTTCTTTTTCCCCTTGGGACTTGAATTTCGAATGCCTTCGCTTGTTTACTATTACCGAGACATCGCTGGTTTAGAGTTCTTA
>NC_089746.1:53996511-54014011 GCF_040412425.1 Macrobrachium rosenbergii | reverse complement strand
CTATACACATATATATATACATAAATACACACGAATTTTTGTCACTTACCCATGCGTATGATTCATGTATGCATTTGTATGTAAGTGAGATATATGCATGTATATTGAATATTTACATAGAAGACGATGATACGCGGAGGAAGTTTGAGCGCGGGCTCGCTTCGAAAAAAAATATGTTTAGCTGTCCCTGGAGTATTTTGTTGGGTTTTAGAAGCAGCTACGATGTCTCGGTTTGTAACATTTTATTTGCAAGAAGTCTTCGTTCTTATTTTGGTACATGTGAAAGAGGTCTTTTAAGCTGTCTTGGAAACGTTACAGTAACATTCAAATCGATTGATTTTTCGCCTGGTTTTATGTTGATAATATTAATGATTATCATGATTATGACGGCTATTATTATTATTTTTATATTATTATTATACTGCTATTATTATTATTATTATTATTATTATTATTATTATTATTATTATTATTATTAGATAACGTGGTAATCAACACCACTCGCATATTTCACGGAAATATACATGGGAAAACAAACAAACGTTTTCTAGGACGTTGTTCTGTGAGTTTTCCTGTTAATTAATGTCCCGGAGAGGCTCTGGTCGTGACCCCCTTTTCTGCCCCTCAGTCTGAAATATCCTGAAGCTGTTCAGGTATTCAGTGCCTTCTGAATTCTCGACGAATCTCTGCTTACACGAAGAGTCTTCGAAACCTAGTTCGAGACCTGAGAGCTGTAGGTGTTTTCAAGTCTTCTTCCAGTTTCATGCTTACTGTCAGTTTGCTTAAATGACTTGGAATATATCCTTTCGTTAACTTGCATAGGTATTTAGTTCTCTAAAGAAAATTTTGGGGAACATTCTTTTAATTTAATTAAGTTGCCTTTGCTGTGTATTCGTGGGTATTATATATGTGGGTCAAATACTTGATTTATTTTTCTAATGAAGACCAAATTCTTTGGAAGCTTGAATTTCAAGTCAGTGGCCTGTTGACTTGTTCCTTGTAAACAGGGTTCATCTTCTGAATAACAATAATTATGGTAAAAATACTGATAATAATAATAACAGTTATCTTAACAGCGATAATTAATCCGTAGATTTTCTTTTTTATATGTTAGAATCTGCTTCTGCTCTTCCCTAACACGTAATCTTTTTCTTCACTTTCTTCTTTTTTATGGAAGGGAAACTGAGATGGACAGAACAGCAGAAACCCAGGTCGGCAAGTGAAAGAGAAGAAAATGTAGGAAAAAAGTATAATAGTGTTAGTTTGCCTATATTCTTGGATGACGACAAACCTTGTGGGCGGAAGAATTCTAATGCAAGTAGGAGGAGGCAAGTTATGTGCTACAGATGGGGTTGGTTGGGTGGGAAATGGGACTAGAGTCTTTTTCGTGTTTTTTTTTTCTGAGCCTGTCCATAAAACACTCTCGTATGATATGTGGCACGTAATAGTATAGTGCTGTGTTTGATAAAGCCAGATATATAAGCTGCTGTAGTTTTACTCAGAATCCCTATTTTTTTTTTTTTACATATAAGTGGTTTAATTGAAATATATTGCACAAATTTTTCTTTCCGTGTGATAATCTCAGACTACTAATATCTCTCTCTCTCTCTCTCTCTCTCTCTCTCTCTCTCTCTCTCTCTCTCTCTCTGTCTGTCTTAATGTCAGGTATTTTATCAGCATATAAAATCTGTGCTCCAACCAAAAGCTGGTGCCCAGTAGGATGTATACTGTATGTAATCAACTTTGACAGGTCCTCGCAAAATTTCTTCATATGATATTGTTCATGCTACCTGAACTTTATTTTTTTTTTTCCTTTCTTTTCACGATATCATTTGAAGTTCATATCGAAAAATGCTCCTAAGTTCATATCGAAAAATGCTCCTCTGTTGTCTTGTTTATTGAATTTCATTCTCTTATTGTTCATCCTAAGTTTAGTCTAACATTCACTTATATTTGAGGTAAAACTTACAGGGATGATCAAAAGTAGCAGAGGGACAGGGTTTGAGAGTAGTCTATCTTTCGTGAAAGTACATTGACACCACATAACTAAGACGTAGCAACGTTTCCCAGCTGAGACCTGATTAGAGAACTTATCTCTTGAAATGTGGGTTCTCAGGTCAGACTACTTCTATTTGTGTATTGGTTACCGCCCGGTTTGGTTGTTGACATAACACCGTGTTATTTTATATTAGTATTTGTGTAAAATAGGATTTTAATCACATGATACTGACATTGTTTTTTATTGTGTTGCAGGCGTGGTTGGTGTCGTTGAGTGACTGAGGAAGAGGTGCGGCCGGCACTCTAAATTTAGACCTGGCACCGTAGCTCTCCTGCTGGTACTGCTCCACCTTCTCCTCCCCCTCCCCCTTTTCTTCTTCCTGCTGCTGTTGCTGCTGTTCTGCTGCTCCAACTACTACTGCTGTTCCTGCTGCAGCTTCTCTTTTGTAGCTGCCACTGCTTCCACTAAGTGTTGGCGGATGGTGGCAGCAGCACCGGCAAGGCCCTACTGCCCTATTTATGTTCGCCATCTCCAACCAAAACACCCGCACCGTCGCCGCCTCCAACCTCCGCGTCCTCAACTTCTCTCCAAGAGCCTTAGGTGGAGGTCGACCGATGGTGGAGCGATGGATCATGCCGAGGAACTAGTCTCCCTAGGTGTTCCTGCGGCGGTGCCGCTGATACTTCGGCCTCTCGCATCAGCTTCCACCGAAGGCTTTGACCAGCACAGAGTGACCGGCCGCCAGCCCAAGTGGTCGTCACGTGACACTCAGTATTGAGGCGGCCGAAGTGGGACGCCAGTGGTGGGGAGGCAGCCGCCCAGTGTTGAAACAAGTGCCATTAGTGTGAGAATAAGAAGAAGAACCAGAAGGTATTCGGTGCTTTGCTTCGCCCCTCTCGGACGCGGCGCTTCTCCATTCTGAATTATAACGATAATCGCAGTTACTTGAAAAGTGATCGTTGTGACACAAAGTGACCGGCTTCTCGGGCAGGAAACTTCCTCGGTGATTGATTACTGTTCGCTGAAATCTTTGTTGTTGTTATTGCGAATGTAATTGTTGATACTGTTACTGTTATCGTCGTCATTACTGTTATTATCGTTAGGTGACTGTATGTTTAAGCAACATGCCCGTCCCTCCGTCCTCGCCCTCCGTGGGCACCAGCAGATACCCATCTTACACCTCTTATTCATCCTCCTACCGGAGTCCGTCCTCATCTTCCTATAGTGGTCGCACCACGTCCTTAGACCGCTCACCATATCTAAGCACCTACGGCAGTAGCTATTCGAGCAACTACTCAACCAGCACTTATACAAGCAAGTACTCGAGACCTCCCATTCCGTCTTATTCGGTCGCGACTGACACTTACCGGAGCAGCCGTAGCTTGCGCCAGTCTCCCGTGAGACCCACTTACTCGAGGCTGAGCTCCGATTCCTCTCTCGAGTCCTCGCTCTCATCGAGGTATAGCACTTCCCGATACTCCAGGGACAAAAGAGATGTGTCCACTTCGCGAGATTCCGGATACGGTTCCAGGCTCTCTTCTCGCGATCGGTCGGTTGACATCATCAACGGAAATGGAGTCGACACCAGTCACTTTGGGCCATCACCTTCGTCTTACGCTTGCAATTACCGATGGGAGTATCGAGAGAAGGACACTAAAGCCGAAACGGGAGGAAGTAACGATACCACAGAGCAAAATGGAGAAGCCGAGAAGGTCAGAGTCACCGACAGGATTCGCAACTTTGAAACTCGATCGTCAGCTGCGAAGGAAATAGGCGGGGGCTTGTTAGCTGGAAGGGAAAGCTCCTCAACGGGAAGGGAGAGGGGCTACTCCCCTGCAAAGGATTCCAGCAGCGTCGTCCCTCGCCGTCGCATGATTCCACTCACCTTGGTGGATATTCCGAAGCGCTCCTCCTCAACGACCCGGAAGAGCCCCAGCACCAGGGACGAGGACGACGACAGAAACAACAACCCCAGCAGCAACGAGCGAAGGCCCTCCGTCACGGAACTCTGCAGGAAATACGACGCCAATCACAACGTCACCAACGGCGTGGCAAAACAAGACGACGAGGATGAGGATGAGGACGACGACCGAAGCGACGGAAGTGCGTGTTCCGGAGGTCCAGCTGCTGCAGCTGACGATGACGCAGCACTCGGCACCGTCGAGACTGTCACTCTGACCCTCAAAACGCGCCCGAGGACGAGCTCTACTTCTCGTGCTGATCGAAGGGAGTCGCCCTTAGTCTCAAGAGTGAGCTCTCCTGCCACGGGGTCACGCCTCGATTCCCCAACCAGGAGCCGCGTGGAATCCCCAGCCAGATCGCGGTTCGATACATCTTTTAAGGAATCCCCTGCTAGAAATCGATTTGAATCCCCTCTGAGGAACCGGTTGGACTCTTCGGTTGGCCGTCCCGAATCCCCATGTGATAGGGATGGGGGACGCACATCTCCTTATGTTAATGGCACCCTGGATAAGGTAAGAAATCAAGTTTCACTTCTAGTCAATTTGAGGCGCTTGCAACACAATGTCCTAATTCATACCGTCGTTTTGGTAGTTTATAATATATGTATATATATACTGTACATATATGTTTATAATATATGTGTATGTATATATATATATATATATATATATATATATATATATATATATATATATATATATATATATATGCGTGTGTGTGTGTCAACTATCAAAACGACGGTATGAATTAGTATTAAAGTCGTAGTAAGCTGGTATATGTCTAGGCTATCTGATTAAGAGTAAAACACAATTTGCCTCCTATTATACTATTATGAAATGGAATGATATTCTTATTTAATGTATCTATGACAATTCTCCTATTCTTAAAAAAAAACATAATACAGTTTATTATTATTCAGTGATTTTCGCTGAATTTAGATCTAATATAACCTTTCTTCAGATAGAATGTGTACCTATTTGGCAAAGACGTTATCGAACTCCATACCCGTAGGTACTTCGAAATATATAAGGCATCCGATATCATTGACCTCTGTACTTGCATTACAACAAGCCAAAAATGAGAGAAGGCATTTGGTCCGTCTGCGTCTCTTAGCGGAAATTCTCTCTCTCTCTCTCTCTCTCTCTCTCTCTCTCTCTCTCTCTCTCTCTCTCTCTCTCTCTCTCTCTCTCAGCGGGAAACCCTTGCTTCAACAAAGGCAGCTGGCCTAGATGGCACACGTCCAAAGGGTACTGAAGGAAATAGCCAGTGAAATCACGCCACTAATCACATTATACACCCTTTACCCATCAACGATTAAAGGGCATATAAATCTGAGATGAGCGATGAGAGAAGATTGAATAATTAATTTTAAATAATTTACTAGTAATCATATGTTTTGGATTTACGGTCCTCGTCATTCGCTTATATTTCGGTGAAGCATAATTGTAGATTTGATTATTAACTACCCGGTTAAAGGAAGTTGATGAATATAACATGAGTAACGATAGAATAATCATCATACAAGGCATAAGAGTAGATTTAATTATTATTTACGCCGTTAAAGCAAATTGATGAATATAATATGAATAATAACGGTATAATCATCCTACAAGACAGTTTTCATAAACTAGACTTTGAATGTTCAATATTTTTAAGGGAATAAAGACAGATTTTTATTTTTAACTAATTAACGATATACTTGACGATTTGGGAAATGTCATGCGATTTGTTTCTTAGACAAGAACATCCATCCTTATTGTTATAAGTTTCATTAAATGATAACACTTTGATTTTCTTTAAAAAATGAACAAGGATGGGAATTATTTTGCAGTATGAGCAAAAAAGTCAAGAGACATGCTGCATATATATATATATATATATATATATATATATATATATATATATATATATATATATATATATATATATATATATCTATATGTATATATATATGTATGTATGTATGTATATCTATATAGATTTATATATAATATATGTATATATATATACACATACATACATATATACACATACATACACATATATATATATATATATATATATATATATATATATATATATATATATATATATATATATATATATATGCAGCATGTCTCTTTCCTTTTTTTTGCTCATACTGCAAAATAATTCCCATCCTTGTTCATTTTTTTTAAAGAAAATCAAAGAAAATTGATTTCGTTTCATATTTGTCTCTGAAACTGACCAAAAGTTTATTTTAGAAAAACTCTCTCGGAAACAGTCATCTTACATTGTATTGCTTCTTATTCTTCTTTTTCTAACATAGCAACTTAGGAAACAAAGAAGTGGATGGTAGTGAATACGGGAATAGAGTAAGAGTAACGAGAAGAAGAGGAAAAACACATTTTACCTTGCCATTGATTTATTTATTTTGACATTTTCTATCAGTTGAAATACTGCTAGCCAGTACAAAAATATCACCACAAACCTGATTTAAAAGGTACATCACCTTGTTTTTTATATAGCATGAGGATTTAAACAGAATTTACTTTTTGGCATCCAAGAATGTCTGAATATCCGTGATGGCTCTCAGCCAAAATTATATTTTTAGCTTTTTCAGTGTCAGCTGAGTAAGGTTATATATATATATATATATATATATATATATATATATATATATATATATATATATATATATATATATATATATATATATATATATATATATATATATATATATATATAAATATAAAAGTGTGTGTGTGTGTGTATATATATATATATATAAATATAATATATATATATATATATATATATATATATATATATATGTAAATGTGAATGTGTATATACATATATATATACACACACTTTTCCACTGTCCGTAAGTTATTGTTGAACTTTAGTCTCAATCAGACGAATCGCGGACATTTCAGTGTTCTAAAATGACCAAGAAGGATGGAATTTCTTAACGTTTTTCATTAAATCGGGATGAGTAACGTATTTGTTAAATAAAGATACATTTTGCAGTTGTATTACAACTTAATTCGTTCTGATTTAGAACATATTAAATCTCCCTCGCAATCCAACTATTTTAATTAAATCTTCACCTCTGTAGTTTCACATAGTAATAATACTGTGATAATTTTAAGTGCAAAGAAGTTTCATCTGATGCCAAGATTCTGTGGTCAAGGATTGCATCTGGTAGCAAAATGAGTTTATTGGTCGTTAACATTTGCAAACGGCAATATTCAGTAAAGTTTGCATCTTGGTTTGATTCCGGGTCTGACCGCGTGGGAGGTCGGTGAGATATAGATATATATATATATATATATATATATATATATATATATATATATATATATATATATATAGATAGATAGATAGATAGATATAGATAGATATTATACATGTATATATATATATATAAAATATATACATATATATTTTTTATTACTTAAAGCGTGCTTGCGTTGCATCTGGCTCTGATAACCAGGGCGTAAAGCCACTCTCTCGGTACTTAACCCGTTGCAGCCGTGGGAGGGTTGAGACCCTCACTAATGTACTTTACTGGTTGTGGCGCTCTGCATCTTAAAATATTTTGTATTTTGTCGGTATTCAAGACAGAATACACTTGGGAAAGCTTTACGCAGTTGCAGGAGTTTGGTAAATACTGCTTGTGGAATGACCTTTTACACGACTACTTTTATTCATTCAGTAAACCGTAAAGTTTCACGTGTTTCGTTTTGTAATTATTTCTGGTATTTACAGGTAAGATCGGACACATTACTGATCTTATTTAGAGTCACCCCTGACTGCAAATACGTCTTATAGAATTATTATGAATAAAACGTGCCTGTATTTTCTTTCTAGTTACAAAAGATTATATTACACCTTTTTTCCATCTAATGTGAACTTGGTCAGTTTGGAAGTCTAAAAAGTTCACTGTTAAGGAGTAAATATCCTATATAATTAGAAATTTATTATTTCAGTCTTGGGTACTAATCCTAGCGTAGAACATTCTCAGACACCTCAGCTCTCCCAAAGAAAACACAGTGATTTTAATGACGTCAGTTCTAAGTAATGCTGCTCTGCGGGAAATATAAGAAAAGAAACTGAATCATTTAACCCGCTTTTGTGTAAAGTCAGATATGGCGTTAGTAAAGAGGTTAAATTCCTCACTCTCATCTTACGGTGACCGATGCTTCCATTTGGCAAGTGATCGAAGTCCCGTTTGGCAGCTGTTTGTGCCTTTGTCAACAAGATGAAGAGGCAGACGTGTTATTTTGCGAAATGTCACCTCACAGAATCACTTAGCGGTCTGCTAATTACGATGGAAATTAGCAATGAAAACCGAGATGTAATCATTAAATTTTTTTTCCTCTTAGATGATAGCAGTTTAAGGAAGTTTCCCGAAATTCAGATATTACGATACTGGATAAATTTGACATTCTTATTTCATACTCGAGGAATGTCCAAACAAAAAATCTTCATTGTGGGAGTGCTGGGAGAAATAAAAATACTCTCTCTCTCTCTCTCTCTCTCTCTCTCTCTCTCTCTCTCTCTCTCTCTCTCTCTCTCTCTCTCTCTCTCTCTATTTTTGGTATGTATGTGCATAATTCAAACTTACACCCCCTCATGGTTTAGATTCTCTCTTATCTATTTCCGTGTTGGAACCTGACTAATCTTTGTGCCACTTAAACCAGAGTTAAAATGGGACAGGTGCTCGACCCTATTTTAGTAAATGAAAAACAGATGAATGGACCTAGCTGGTATACTTATGTGTCCCGGGTTTTACTTATACATTTACAAATGCATGTACAAAGACAGTTGCCTATAGTAGCTTTCAGTGATGTATATGCATCTATATTATACATAGTGCAGCTTGCAAAAGATTCTTTTCTTTTTTTTATTAACGAAAATGATAATTTAAAAAAAAAAGAACGAAAAAAGTTAAATACCCATTGAGGAATTAAAAATATAAATATGTGAACTCATATGGTTTTTATGTGATACGACCTGTACTTTGGTGACGAGAGAGAGAAAATTTGTAGAGAAAGGACGAAAAGAAAGTAAGAACGGTTTGTGAAGCTCAGCAGAGTATGAGAGATTCAGGCATTTTCTGTTATCGTCATTTTTGCGGTCACTTTCTTTCATTTCTCCTTTATTCTTCTGAAAGTTTCTTGTTTTCTGCGTGACAGCTGCCATTCGTTTTCAAAATGTTCTCTGTATCTCAAATGAGAATTTTCTCACTGTTAACTTTACCATTCCAGTCATGAAAGAAACTTTTGAGTATAAGCGATGGGACTTCATTGTCTTATTCAACAATACATAATCACAATACAGTCAAAGACTCGTTTATATTCGACAGGAGTTCGACTGACGTGTGGCGTATAGTTTGTAACGTAGATTTTTTTAACGACATTTTGGTTAATTGGACTTTTTTTTTTCATCGTTGCAAACTTAATAGATTAGTTGTATTTCTGTTTTTTTAATTGCTGTAACGTCTGGTAACACTGCCAGCAAATAATAATAATAATAATAATAATAATAATAATAATAATAATAATAATAATGAATTGTTGAGGCGATAATGACTGAAAATACGCAACAGATTACTTGGCTGAAACTAATCACACGACAGTTTCTCACTCATGTCAAATTAATATTGTTCTTATACCTCAAAAAACAGGCTCGTAGGAAGAGGAATGGTGAATGCTGGTGTGTGAGTTGTGTGAAAATTCTCCGAGATTTTCAATTTGTTTAGAAGAAAATGACAAACTTTCCAAGACGTTTACCTCTATGAAATTATGTTGAAAGAGAAAGTGCATTTACTTGACTTTCCTTCGCTGCGTGGTTGTTTGGGCCTTAGAGAAGCCACTTCATCTTGAGCAGAAAATACCTGATGCCCTCACATAATCAAGAAAGGTGTGTGTGCGTAGGTATATTAAATGCAACATTACAATCAGTAAATGTCTGGCTGCACAATACTCCCTTCATTAATTTTATTATAGCTGTGGAATGACGTACATGCAGGTTACCTACGTGTCCGTATTCATTTTATTGCCTCAGCCTCAGAAACCGACAGAAATGAAGCGTTTGCATTCGGAACCCGTTGGGGGAAACGAGCGGGCGCATACGGGGCCTGGCTAATGATATTCAACGTATGACCTGGATGTGGCCTATCTCACTTTCTCATTTGTTGGCGTCACTAATTTCTACCTCCCCCCCTCCCCGACAATTGTTATTCTGCGTGATTGGAATAACCGCGAGAGTCATTAAACCTCCGTAAATAACCGTTTGTGTGTGGCCACTTGGCTCCAGGATAATCGCGCTTTGCGATGCCGGCGCCGAATTATTCTCCTTTCAAATGGCGGTTCTGACACTGTGCTGTAGATCGTTCTAACCAGAAATCCTCCTCCTCCCTCCCTTCCCCCTTCACGATTACTTTGGGGATTTATTGAATGGCTGTCTGGCTGACTGGGCTAGGCAGTTTTTATAGATACGATAATTAGGGTCATGCGAATTTATGAGAACCATTAGAATTTGCAAAAGTGTTTTTTAATTTAATTGGGTTTAGGGCAGTTCATGGCCTTTTGACTGTCAGCATCTGATAGGTTTTAATAATCACATTTTACTAAATTTAAGGGATGTTCTAGTACAAAGCTAACGGATGACTAATCCGTTTATGAAAGGTTATTGAATAGCCTTTAATAGTTTATAGTAAGCCACTTCTTAGCAAAAAGTCACCAATCTGTAAAATCCTAGCTAAATTGTCTAGGACGACCATTTAAAGATTCTTAATGATAGTCAATGCATACAGAAAGTAAGGAATGGTAAAGTTAATAAAAATCCAATCAAGCTACATTGGGTTTCAAGTTATTAAAATGAATAATTATGTAAGGCTATAAATGAGCGTCTGATAATTTTAGATAACTGGGCTAATCAAGGCATGCAAAGTTAATGAATAGTTTTTCAGAATAAATTAAACGATTGGATCGTTAATCAGGCGATGTAGCAATAAATATTTCTCGGGATACGCAACTTTATCAAAGGGCTAATCAGGTTATTAAACTGTGCCAAGTTACTGATTGGCTATGCAGGTTATGCAAAATAACTGAATAGCTGATTGGAATATAGAGGCTTACAAAACCAGGCTACACAAATGAAATAAAATCTATCCTTGTTCGAAAAGTTAAGTATACCTTAGTTTTACCAGACCACTGAGCTGATTAACAGCTCTCCTAGGGCTGGCCCGAAGGATTAGACTTATTTTACGTGGCTAAGAACCAATTGGTTACTTAGCAACGGGACCTACAGCTTATTGTGGAATCCGAGCACATTATAGCGAGAAATGAATTTCTATCACCAGAAATAAATTCCTCTAACTCTTCATCAGCCGGCAGGGGGAATTGAACTCCGGCCCATCGAGTTACAGTCTGAATTATGATCACTGAATGTCTAGAAAAAGTCAGGCCATGCAAAGCTAATAAATATAAAAATCAGGTTGCGCAATGCTTTCTTTAATAAATGACCACAAATCAGGTCATATAAAGTTACTGAATGACTACGCAGTCATGTTACAAAGTTATTGACTAAAGGATCAGGCTTGCAGTCAAAATGTTACAAATGTTAATTGACTAAAAATGTCCGAAACAGTGTTTAACCTGGTTGAACATTTACCAGAATGTCTCAACCAAGAAAATCTTTAGAGTATTATCCATAATAGTATTCATAATGTATGGAATCTGTGCTAAAAATTCGATACATACAGTCACTAAATGTCCGAAACTTATTAGTGTTTAACCTGGTTGAACAGAAAAAGTAAAATGAAAACCAGAGATGAAATATCAACCAAGAAAAACTTTTAGAGTATCATATACTTATTGGTAGTATTCATCATGGGAACTCTTTAAGTATATAACTGTAATTATAGATGAATAAATCTCCCCCGATAGGAGAACGTTAGGGATATAATGATGATTTTCGGTTATATAATGACCTCAATGGGAAAACGTTACGCATATAACGATAATTATTGATCATGATACCATCAACCAATGGATAACTTTCAAGATTTAAGAGTAGTTTTATAGTTATATCATCCGCCGAGGAAAAACGTTAAGGATATACTGATAATGATAACATCCACAAATCCACTGAAGAAAATCGTATGAGGTATTATGATGGCAATTGTTTATTTGAAAATCCATCAAGGAAAAATCGGATATTAAAATCCATCAAGGAAAAACCAAATAAGACATAATGATAATTCTGGGTATTTATAAAAAAAAAAAAAAAAAAAAGACCAATGTAACCTGACCGTACAATCGGTTGGACCATACACTAAGACAAGGCTTTGGCTTCTTTCCATGGTTAGTGACTGTCAATTAGACGTGCCAGATCTTGGGAGACACTAAAGACGGGAAATATAGGGTATTCATTTAGGTTTGTGGCAAGACCATTTCTTTTTCTGAAATAATTTTTCAGTGTCATATTCCCCTTTTTATATTTCTCGCCGTGCTTGTCTGAAATGAATGTGGTCTAGGGTTTTTTTTTAAGTATTATTATTGCATATATTATTCAGTAGGTATTTTCCCCCTTTTTATTAAGCTGCTTTTGACATTTCAAGTTCTAGCAAGTGAAAAGATCCATTAGGGTTTATGCAATATATGACTCCTCTGAAGATATGGGCTCTCTCTCTCTCTCTCTCATACACAGTATTTATGTACGTACGTTGGGAGTATTTTTTAAATAGATCTCCTTGAGTTACATCCCTTCTGTGCCAAATATCGCATGCAGAATGATGCATAAGATGATTTATACGTTAAGGTCTGCACTTACTTAAAATAATATTACTTCTAAATTATCGATGTGGTTGACATATAGTATTGTATTCATTCTACTCATTGAAGAAAGCTAAAAATGCTCTGGGTGGTGGAAAACCTTCCTATCCTGCATTATAAGCTTCTTCTTCTTCTTCTTCTTCTTCTTCTTCTTCTTCTTCTTCTTCTTCTTCTTCTTCTTCTTCTTCTTCTTCTTCTTCTTCAAATTAATAATAATAATAATAATAATAATAAGAGTCGTCCTAAAGGTTCCTGTCTATTATGCTCTCATTCCCCTTCGTATCGCGCTCGACTTCAGGCTAATTAGGATCTTTCTTATACGGATATTCCTTCCCTTTCTTTATTGTTGCCTCGCCAGTTTGAGTGTTTCATCATTCTCCTTCATTAAGACACTTGTCCTTGCTGAAGATGTCTTTTATCTTTCACATATTCAGGTTAACTTGCAGCGTCAGTTGTCCGTGTTTCTTCATATTTTAGTTTGTGGTAATTGGAATTGCAGCATAAAATTTAGGCTGAAGGCAAATATCTGGGCCTATGAGGTTATTCAGCGCTGAAAGGGAAATTGAGAGTAAACAGGTTTTACAGGTGTAACATGAGGAAAACTTCGCAGTTGCACTTGAAACAGTTGTTAGGAGAGGGTGGAAAGTACGATGGAAGAAGGAGAATATGAGCGGAGGTACAGTAAAAGGAATGAAAGGGGTTGCAGTTAGGGACCGAAGGGACACTACAAAGAACCTTAAGTAATGCGTACAGTGTACCGCGTGAGGTGCACTGACGCTCTACCTCCCTACGGGGAGTTTACGGTAAAATTCTGCATATTCCACTAATGAACGTTTCCGCGTTTCTACGTTTGTCCGGGGTTGCCACGTGGGTTGTTGGGCCGCTGGCTATTTTGCAGCCAGACGTTCGCTTGTCCATTTTGGTCTTGACAAAGAAAGGAATCCTTAGAGTGCGACCGAATTCTTGCTGGAATAAACCCTGGTCGACGCCAATTCCCAGAAAGGCATTGTTTTCACACCTACGGCTCTAATAGCCGGCACTTCTTGGTCTTCATGGTAATCACCAAGCCTTGATCAACGCCTACGAACGCCCACTTCGTCGATCAATAACGAAGGAAAAGAATTGCCTATGCGTTGCTCGGGGAATGCAGTATTTTTCGACTGAAATATGTTGAAAAATTTTGCTTTTATAATCTGACCACGGTTTAGGTTTATCTCCTGTGTACAGGGCGCAGGCCTTGAGACAGTGATGGGAGTGAAAGATGTAAAAAATGAGGGGTACAAAAACTTCTTTATAATAATCTTTGTAGAATGAAGAATATGTGAAGAAAAGATGAAACGTTCGTTAAAGAAACTAGATGATAGAAGACCTTGACTGAAGATCGTTTGGAAAAAATTTAGTTGAAAGGCCGAAGTGTACTGTATGTTTCTCAAAGGAGACCAGTGACTAAGGGACGCGTTCCTTCGGACGATAAAGAATAAACAGGGCTAAGTATATAAACTGCGAAGTTCGTGGGATTTACTCAATAGCACGAAATTAACGCGCATTACAAATCCTAGTCTGTGGGGGGGGGAAACAAAAGCAAAGACGACAATGAGTTACAATGCCAGATTCCCTGAAGTACAAAACGGTGATGGTCACTACCTCTGATTTGTTACTGTCTCGTTTCCCCTTTCTGCCAGAGGGGAAGAAATTAAGCATGGTACAGGACGAGCTTTAGGTCCTAGTATTTACAGTATAAATATGTGTGTATATAAAAACAGTGTACACACATGCATGCACATCTCTCTCTCTTTTTTCTTTATATATATATATATATATATATATATATATATATATATATATATATACATACATTCATATATACATACATATATACATATATACTGTGTGCGTGTTTTAAGCCGTTTCCCGCAACAGAAGATGAATCCAGAGAAAAACATCACTACCCCATTTACACTTTAACTACCGAATTGTGGATGAACCCCCTGTGGAGAGGAAGGAGGATTATATATATATGTATATATATATGTATGTATATATACATTATATATACATAAGTATATATAATTTATTTTATTATATTTTTAGATACTTGTAGGTTTTGCTTTGAATAGATTTGGATGTTTTTCCTTGAAAAATGCTGGTAAGGTTATTAATAAAAGGCTGTACATCCTGAGATTCCAAACGATTTTCAATGCTTTATTTCTATCGAACTGGGATACTAGCTTAACAGCAGGAAATGTCAATCTAAATCTAGACAATGATGTAGCGATGTATATACTTCACAGCGAACTGGAAGCTTTATACAATTAGTGTGTCAAGTACTAGCTACATATTTCTTCAACTGGTTTTTATATACATCATCTAGCTTTCCAGATATATCTCTCTCCCTCATTTTAAACTTGAAATAACTGAAATTTGGGAAACACTTAATGACACAGTCGTAAATAACTGAAATTTGGGAAACATTTAATGACAGTCGTAAAGAGGTCTATCATAAAAAGAAAATATATTGCAGAAGAATTGGAGTTTACCATATATATGGGTTCCAATAAGCATTTCATTGATAGTTTATGTGTGCCATTAAGAATAAACATTCGTTATTTTGAAATCGGGTTATTCCTTTTGGAAAACTGGTAAAAAAGGAGTTTTGATCATATTTTAGCGTGGTCTTTTTAAGATTTGAATAAAAAAAAAGTGGTTTGATTATATTCGGCATATAAACTGATGTTCGTGAATAATGCATGGACATGAAGTCTTAGAAAGATCATGTACACTTCAAGACTAGACTGATATTTTGTCGGAAACAAAAGTAATAAAGAAAATACAATAAGGAGAAAAATATGATAAAAATAATTAGTTGCGTAATCAAAATGAATGAATTGATTTAAAGTAAGCTGACCAGAATGAATGAGATGATTCATGAAAACAGCACCCAAATTGAATGTAATGATACCTAATGATTGAACGTCCTACATAAAGTTGGGGTACTAGTCGCCATGAGGTTTTGTGAACAACACCCTGTTACCAGTGCTTTCAGATCTTAACGAAGGTTGTTGTACCTAAGTATCGTCTGATTGTTGGCCAACTTTACTTTGCTGCATTTGTTGCTCGCCATCGGCACCCCAGCGTCGCTGTTGCTGTTTGGTGCAACCTGACCCCCTAGTCCGTGCTTTAGAGAAGAAGCATTCGTTTATCTTTTTGCGGATTCTCAGACAATAATAATAATAATAATAATAATAATAATCTGTAGGGATCGTTACACTGTATAAATAATAATAATAATAATAATAATAATAATAATAATAATAATAATAATAATAAACATATGAGTGGTTATTATTATTATTATCATTATTATATTTCTGAAAATCCAATGAGACCACAATAAAACGAATGTACAGTAGTGGCATTATTACTGTTACTGTTAAATATAACTCTACGGGACTTTATATCCATATTTAAGTATAGTCGAGTTCTAAAGGTTCCCAAGGGAGCATGCTATAAATTTCTCTTCTTATTTTTATTATTGCAATGTCACCTTCCGTTCTGTAGATGTTCTTACATAAAACAAGTAATAAAACCTGTAGCCTCTCTCCTCTTACTCATCCATAAGTCTGTCCCCAGTACCTCAGTATCGCCTCCATAGATTCGGTGTCCTTTCAGCGGTTGGTTGTTTTCGTCTGCTGAATTATTTGGACAAATGAACAGCGTTGAGGAGTCTCATTCGATTGCGATCGAATTATTTGTCACGGTATCTTGGCAAGTAGTCGAACGTCGATGGGATGATACTGGCTGTGACTAACACACTCGACCCTTCCCTAGCAGACAGACAGACAGACAGACACGCGCACACACACTCACACACGTCTACAGACGCACCCACATATGCACAGACACTTACACACGGACGTATTCTTGGCCGTCAACTCTTACCAGCGGACATGGAAGCAGCTGCCGACTGGCTTCTCTGCCAATATTTTGAACTACATTATTTGCTGGACGAACAACAAGGGCGCGCGCGCACTTGCTAAGACTGCTGTTACCTCCCTCCCCCCCTGCTTCTCTCTCTCTCTCTCTCTCTCTCTCTCTCTCTCTCTCTCTCTCTCTCTATCACTGACCCAGATGTTTGAGGCTGCTGCTCATTGCGAGGGAATGCAATAGAGGATCAGTGCTTTTGGGTTACTGCTGTTGTCGTCTTTCACAGACGGATGCCAAAGACAACGGAAATTAAGACAGAGGTTCGAACGAGGAGGAAGTCCGATAATGAGGATACACACACACACACACACACACGAAAGTCAGCCCCATGGAACATGTGGACAGGGAAATGCGTTCTCCTTTTTTTATAGAAAGGAAAAACGATTGATGAAGTTTCTTTTGATGACACTTTTAAAAGTCATGCGGACTGGTTCATTGCTTTTCTGGATGTGTGAAAATTTGCATGGCACTTTCTATTTAAATTCTATAAGAATAAAGATCATATAATTTTTAAAATTGGGTGACAAAATTTGTTAAATGTGGCAAATCGTGTTACTGAGAATTACTCATATAGTTTGGTCTGATAGGGGAACTGAAGGTATTGATGGGCGATAAAAAAAAAAAAAAACATACGCTCTATGAAAATTTAAACAGGTTTGGTATATGCTTCCAAAAATATTTCAGATCAGTAATTGATGTATCTTCTGCTATAGAATCTAAAAAAACT
>NC_089746.1:53936511-53991511 GCF_040412425.1 Macrobrachium rosenbergii | reverse complement strand
TGCGTTTAATAAAAGGGGACGAAATTACATATGTTCTTTTCCCCTTCCCTCAGCGTCCCTTATCTGTTTAAACAACGGAAAAGTAACATCCGTAAGTGTTGTAGGAACTTACTGACGGCCCGGAAGAGTGTATAGGATGTCCTGATCCAAATTACACCATGAATGTAACATCGTTACTGGAATTTATGTATGTGTGTGTGTATACATATAGATATGTATGTATATATTATATATATACAGTATATATATATATATATATATATATATATATATATATATGTATGTATGTATGTATGTATGTATGTATGTATGCACTGTATGTATGTGTGTGTGTGTGGACAACAAAATGCAACGTAAAAGAATGCGTAGAGATAAACTAGAAGATCATAATCATGTATAAAGTCAGAGTAGGCTATGCAAAGTCCTGTCATCAGGTACACTTGGTGACAAAGCAAGTTCTTGTGAGAATAAAACAAACATAACAGTCACCGACTGTTTATTACTCCGTTCCTATTAGTTCAACCGTTGGAAATTGCGGCAGAATTCAAGTAAAAGAAAGGAAACAAGAAACGTCCCGAAGAGGTATGATCTCATCATGTGTAGACCACCGGATGTGACAAACGCTTGCACTTAGATTTTTTTTTAGTTTTTTTTTTTGTAACAGGATTTTCAGCGGTAACACAATGATTAAAACAACGTACAAAATTATAACCTTTGACCTAACAATTTTTTTTTCATAGGAAACGAGCTTTTTATAAAACATTTTCCGAAAATTAACGAACACGGTCGATCAACAGTTGGCCTTCATCTATCTTTTTTTTTTAAGAACAGGTAAAAATAGAAATTTCAATAATCACACACCAAAAACCAAAATATAGGAAAAATATGCAACCCAGCTTGCACATAAGAAAACGAGCGACGTCAAATTCACAATTGTTTTACAAGAGGCACTACTGAGAATTCAGTGTCTTATTCCATTTTAATTACTAACCCTGTGGCCTCTACGGTACCTCTTATGTGTATTTAAGGACATGGCCCCTCATCCCACCACTCTCTCTCTCTCTCTCTCTCTCTCTCTCTCTCTCTCTCTCTCTCTCTCTCTCTCTATGAGGAGTTTATTAAATCTGATCTATCTCTGAAACAGAAGTATAGTTCTGCCATACATAATCAACCCCATTTTTATTTTTAGTTAACGACAAATCAGTGCATAATCACGGGTTGTCTCAGTTATAATGAAAAAGAAATGGTGACTTGCGATTCATTTCTTTATATGGTTGTCTTTCTCGTGAGAGACTATTACCACTTGTGTCACAGAAGGTCTAGAAAAATAGTTTCTTAGATTATGCTCATAACTAAATAAACGTAAAGTGATTTGTCATATGTCCATTTCTTTGATGGTGTGACAGAGGCATTAGAAGGGAGTGGCCTCAACAAGAAGCGAGAAAATGCGTGCATGATAAGGGTCTGTAGGGGTTCGACGAGCTGCTGATGATTTCTGTGCTGGTACATGAAGTGGCTAATGCTGTGGAAGGTTTTTGCACATAAGGTTCATCGACGATTTAGCAGTTGAAGTATGAATGTGGCAGGGATCGTTCTCTTGTGTCTGCTCGCGAGCCACTGCCTGTCAGGGGGAAAAGATTTGATATTGAAGAAAATCTCATCTTCTTCATACCAATCAGTGTAATAGCGAAGCCACCTTTTATGCAAAGAAAAGTTAAGCCATTCTTGGGCACAGTAGAATATTTAAATTCAAGAAGTGTGAGGTATTTGGAGATGTTTCAAGATATTTAAATTGTAAATGTGTGGTCCATTGTCGGATGATTATCATCTTACAATAGGAATGTACAGAAGTTTATATTCTTATGTTTTTCCTATGTACAAAAGTGCCAGTAAGGCCGAAATCTGTACGTATAGATAATGCAGACACTCACAAAAGAGTTCAGTAAAAATAAAGCAAGGAAACTTAGTCCCAAAACCATAGAAGACCAAGGTAGAAAGGCCATGGCACACCCAAGGTCGTAAAGACAATGGCTTCGTGATCGCTACTCGATAAACGGGCTAGAGGAAATGTCAAAATACAGGCCCCAGCTTTTACAGCCAGACTAAATTAAAAGGTAGAGGTTGATCGTTATCAGAATCCATAAAAGGAAAAGCATTCTTGCACGTGCTTCACGAGCACACGAGAAAAACGTCGATGTCATTAAGCGATATGATGTTTTTGAGAGCATGTTAAGAGTGAAACCGTTGACAGGGGAAGTGACGTAGTCGTCATATCTGCTGACGCTGCGTCACTGAAGTCCCTTAGAGAATGTTTGTGTGTGACGGAGGGTTTCCTCAGTGTGTAAATGAAGGAAAAATATAGAGAACGCCTGCGTATTTTTATGATAATTGCCAATGACGCTGTCATTTTTTTTTAGTAAGTAATAGACGTCATTTCTTCTTAGTAGCCTAATTAAAGAAGCAAGACAGAACAGAATTAGGCAGAAAACTCTACATTTACCGCACTAAAGTATCTCTGCTGTTATTACATATTTAACAAATAGTTAGACAAAAAACTTTCCAAGTTGTCATACCTTAAATCTTTGCTGCCATTATCTTCTGTTGAATGAAGAAATATCTGTGATTAATTCTTATAATACTGTTACATTACTAAAGAATAATTTGAAAAGTCCGACATATACATTCCTTTGTGAATAAAGTCGTGCAGTATGATCGCGCAGGTTTAGTGGTGAAGGATTTAATTGAAATGTGAAAAAATCCATTCTCCTTAGAAATTATGCTAACACCTATTTTTTAGGCAATGGAGGAAATTATTAGTTTTAATGGCGAAGGTGGTTTAGTGGTAGTTTACATGAAATAGCTTATAACGAAAGGAAATTTAAGTATATACTAAATATTTGATAGCAATAACATATGATGGAATTTTATTAAAATTTTGTTTGTTTGTGGATTTGCGTTCAATGGGAATTCTTTCGATATTCTTATTCGTATGTTTTTGTACTTTTCGATTAAATGAGGTTGTATTTTAGAACTAGCAGACTATGAATATCACCCGAAAAAAGTTTATTTTATAAATATTTTTATTTTATGAAATAACCTGTATGCTTTCTTTTGGAGGTGGAGAATAATATTTACGATAATTCGATTGTATTTTAAAACACAAGTGTTTGCACAACGTCGTCGAGAACTGTAACCTCCATCCTCCCCCCTCCAAAATGTTTTCAAAATATGGAAATTAACATTCAGCAGATTTTGAACATAAATGTACTGTACCAGTGTTCTCCGTCTTTCCAAAAATATCTCTTTAGTTTTCTAAAAAGAAAACTATTGTGCCGACTTTGTCTGTCCGTCCGCACTTTTTTCTGTCCGTCCTCAGATCTTGAAAACTGCTGAGGCTAGAGGGCTGCAAATTGGTATGCTGACCATCCACCCTCCAATCATCAAACATGCCAAAATACAGCCTTTAGCCTCAGTAGTTTTTATTTTATTTACTGTTAAATTTAGCTATAATCATGCTTCTGGCAACGATATAGGATAGACCACCACCGTTCCGTGGTTAAAGTTTCATGGGCCGCGGCTCATACAGCATTATACTGAGACAAACCGAAAATATAGATCTATTTTCGGTGGCCTTGATTATAGGCCGCTCTGAAGAAACTTCGGCGCATTTTTTACTTGTTTTATTTTGCTGTAGAAAAATCCTCATTTGCATGAAACTTTTCCATTGTCTTTCACGTAATTGCTCGTCTGCTAAAGGAGCAGCGTAATGTCAGCAATAGTTATCAATGTTTTCACTTTTCTAAAACGATTGCGTGCTGCTGGGTACGTCGTATGTACTCTCATATGCTGACTAATATTTCTTACTGGTAAAGATTACTGATGTATTGTGTTTCCTAAACATGATTTCACTTGGCATTAACCGACGTCTTTTTATTCATTTTTTGTTTTTGTTTTTCTGTTTCCTTATTTGATATTTTCTGTAATACCTACCTCACTTAAGTTTAATGTATACAGAAATTTTAATTGATGTAAATATTGTGACTTGCCTATATTAGTGGATAATTATATATATATATATATATATATATATATATATATATATATATATATATGTATGTATGTATGTATGTATGTATGTATGTATGTATGTATGTATATATATATATATATATATATATATATATATATATATATATATATATATATATATATATATATATATATATATATATATATATATATATATATATATAATGTGTGTGTTGAGCAGGTTTATTCAGTGATCTCATCGTTATATTTTAGGCAACGTACTGCCAAATGGAAAAGCTAGTTTATTTTAAAGGTAGAAAGTGGGCTGCGTTAAGTGCGTAAGATTTTGTGCCATTATTGAAGCCGGACAGTCTTCAATACCCTAACAGACGATATGAGCCGATAAATAATCGATGAAAATTTGATTAGCCTGACTTCTTTAATTATCTTGAGAAAGCAGAATTTGTAATCTCCCTTTTTATGAGTGTATTTTCCAGGAAGTGTTGCACTTAATAAAGAAAATTCGGCGATAGAATTACCTCAGTGTTAAGTAAATCAAAACTTATAACAACGAACATATTTGTGCTCTGCTGATAGACGTTTGGGCTCAGTTGTTTTAAAATTATTCGAGAGGTTTATGATTTCCTGTTGGTGTATTTCGAGACGAGGTGGTTTGAATTCCACAAGTATAGGAGGCCCTTAGCCAAAAGGTTTATTCTCCCAGCTATGCAAAACGTGGGTGGTATTTAATAATTGGTTTAAGATATCTTTTGCCAAGACGTTAATTAATCATACGGCGTCTCAGCACCTTGATGTGTCGCATAACATATGTACGTGGTTGGCACATGCGTATCCACAAATACATTAATTACGATTTTCATTACAATTGTATTATGTTTTTCAAGGGGCTCAAGGAAAGATAACAATTATAATTTCTTTTATTTGTGATATTTAAAATTTAGACGTTTCATTGCATATTTTTCAGCTTTATGAACAAACGGGATTTTCTTTCTGGTTCATCTCATGATGAATGGTATATCAATAAAGGAGAGCATAAACTGGAAATGTGGTATTATTATCAAATAAATTGAGCTGTGCATCTCTGGAGTGTATAGCCGAGGTAGCTCCATATTCTAGTACGGATCTGCAGCAACGAAGTTTTTTTGAGAAAAAGTTCTTTATTTATATTCTTTAACTGAGATTTAATTTTACTTCAGGCAATATGGTTAAGTTCGCTTTGAATCAATGGTCATTAACTCATGTTTTCCTTCAGTATGTGAGTTCTTTTCTTTCACGTTAGTGTTTAAATAATTTTATTTCTTACCAGGATTTGCATGTATGATTTCTTTTTACTTTTAAGTTTATTTCTGTTATTATGAAATGCACTTGACTGAATCTTTGTCCAACTTATATAAAACTCGTTCCCCTCTTCTCCAACGGCAGCCAAAAGTGCGGGCGAAGACAGAAAGCAGCAGTTTGGAGGGAAGCCCGCTCGGAAGGTCTAGGTATCGCCAAGAGCGGGCTTGGGAGCGAATAGCTGCGCGTCTTGCCAATGAGGTAATAAGAGCACACGCACGAACAAAAAATCTACCCCCACCCCCTTCCCCCCATCCCCCCCTCATCCTTGTGTATGAATAAACATCAACGACAAAAGCTTTTTTGAGCACTGCATTTGTGTGTTTACTGAGCGGAATTTTCCCTCCTCTTCCACTTGCCCCATCCCCTAACAGCTCTTATATAAGGAGCAGTATGTCGAGGGTCATTCTAGATGTGTTTCATACACGTTTTTGATTTGAACGTCTTTCAGCTTCCCTTTCTCGTGATAATCCTTCTTAACTTCACCTTCTGTCGCGTTCACTCCTGAACTCGCCCTCCCTGCATTTCATTCTGAATGTGTTGTTTACGAAACACATCTTGTATGGCCCAAAACAAAATTTGTGTCGTGCCGCAAGGAATTGGACGTAGAATACTTTGGCTTGCGGAAGGAACCACCTGCGCGTCCTTTTTAGTGTACTCACCTTTCCTCCCCGTCCTTGTTTAGAGGATTTTGCAGGAATTTCTCTAACCATAGTGTATTTTTGCAGTAGCTACGTTGAAAGTCTCAGACATAGACGTCCTTGCTTTAATAACCAGGCATACCCGTGACGTGCATTTTTGCTGTAATGAATGTGCTGCAACTGACCGCATTTGTATATTAATATAGTTCAGTTCCTTCAACTTACAGGAGGTGTTGTGTGTATGTTTGTTCACCCTTAATAACTAATCTCGCTCCTAAACCATTTTTGTAGTTTGATTTGGTTCCGTTTGTAGTGTGAGCGTGGGCCACTTTTAGCGTGGTTAGATAACACCTGGAAACCAACACCTCTTGGTAATATTACCCGCCCATAGAGGATTACGTCCCCTTACGTCACTCGTTGTTCTCTGTCTAGAATAAGCTTTCTTCATTACAGAGATCTTTACTGTTAATAGCAGCGCAACACGATGCCAAGTACGAGGATGTCATTTACTTGTTAGTATGGATAGAAATATATTTATTGAGTGCTGTTTTATTGTATTTTTTTTTCTGGCACGGTTCCGTCATAACTAAACTATACTCCAAATGGCTGAAGGTTAAATTTGCATTGCTGAACATCCTTAATCATTGCCAAAGAGATTACCTTGTTTTCTGTTAGTTTTGTCTGTAGTATGTTATCACGATCACACAGAAAGTAAGTGGCGGATTTTCTTGAAATATGGCTGACTTTTAATGATGAAAATTCTTAGTTCTGTTGAAGATCAGGAAGTACATTCCATTCAAGATAAAGAATGATAGAGAGGAAAAATAATGCAAAAAGACTGCAAAGACACACAAACTCAGGGTTTTCAGTGGGTAGCTAGCGTTTTCACAGCTACTAAACAAGTGAATTAGACATTTGACCCGAATTTTTCACCTTGCCAAGTGCCTGCTTGTCGATACAAGTGTAATTCGCTTCCTGGTCGTGTATCAAGGGTGTTCTTAATCCCGTGAGGAATTTTGAATACCACCTAGCAATGGGCTAAAGCCTCACGTTTAACATTTGTTTGATGGGCATTTAATGGTGATTTTAAAATACTATCTGAAATGTGCACAAGAAGTTTTTTGAGTGGGAGTTAGGTCGTGAAAGTTGGATACTCGCCGTATGCATTCCTTTCCTTGGACTAAATTTAAATGCCTCTTAAGGAGACAAGTTATTTAAATATGGACCTAAAAACAGACTGGAAAGTCCTAGGAATTTAACATTGCCCATAACGTGCCATTCGGTTACAGAACCGTTTTTTCTTAGGTAGAAATTTTCAAGTATTATGGAACCTTTAATGAAATTCGGTAGAGTAAGTAAATATGACTTACATATTCATGCACGTTCAACCACTATGATTTTTTGAAGGGGAGATTTTCGCTGCTCCTTCCAGTGCTTTCTTCTGTGTGTGACTTATGTAGGAAAGTGAAAAGTTGAGGAATGCTCATGTGGGCTGAAATTTAATAAAAGAGAAAGAAATAGAACAGCTTACGCGTGAATGCGAATTTGATAGAAGGCCTATGTCTGGATAACAGCGAAGTAAAATGCTCTCGAATCCTCCTGTCTCCAGGCAACACAAGAAAGTGGAGAGCATTTGAATGCTCCTATTGGCTGAGATAAAAAAAAAAAAAAAGTTGTGGGTTGGGGGACAACAGCTTATGGGAGAATTAAGGATGGAAGGCCTTTGTCCGGATAACGCTGGGAAAGTAAAGAGTAGACTGGGATTCTGTCAAAGGAAGAGATTCAGCCCTACCTAGGAATTAGGGATAGGAGCCAGTGGCCGGATAATCCTGTTTTTCTGGCATGCAAAAAGAACATCCCGAGGTGAGTTGGTCGTTATCCTGAAGGTCAAGTAAGATATTTTTATTCATCTTGATCCTTACATATTGCACGTGATCAGTTACGTTTTGTGTATATGAATTATCACTGAAAATAATATGCTATGTTTCATCTGTTAAATGACAGAAAAGAAGAATGTACTGTGAACTGAACTGCGTGAAAATAAGCATATATCTGCTTTGATTTAAATGAAAACAGCAAATGAATATAAATCAGGAATGCTGAACCGAAGATGAAATAGCATGATGTTTAAAATCGCTGGAAAAGATACAACAGTTTTGAATCTCTTAACAAACTGCAAATTTTTTTAACTAAATGTACAGTATATTCCACAGTATATATTTTTTGTTTATTTGTGCTACATTTATTTTATTTTATTTACTGCCTGTGCATTTTTTCTTTATTTATGCGTTTGTGTTTTCGTTTCGAAATTTATGCGAGCAGGTGTTTTCCCAAAGATCAAGAAAGCTCCTCGCTTGAGTCGTATAAAAAGCTTCTTTCTGTAGCAAGGATGTATGAAGGGGTTTCACCACATATAGGCTAAAACGTTTTTGTTTTGTTTATTGTGGAAATTCGTATCGAGAGTCGAAGCATGTAAAAATGTTGTTTTCGTATCTTTGAAAATTCCTTTATTTTGACATTTATGCTTTCCGGTTGTTTGCTGAACTTTTAGGCTGACGCAACCGTGAAAGTCCCACATTTATTTATTTATTTATTTATTTTTTGTTTGTATTATTTTTGAGTTGACGTATAATTTTAAGTTGCTGTATCAATGATGGCACTGTTTCTCCGTTTGAAAGTTCTTGGTCCCGTTGTTCAAACCCATTTTGATAGACATACTCTTTCGAAACGTAAAGTTCTGTAGGTTAATAATATTCTTATGCATTATTATATCTAAAGAAATTACTTAGCACCGAATAAGGTGTCGACGACCAAAAACGTCAGTATGTTGACGTGTCATTGTATAGATTTGCCAGTTTCAATATAGTCATTTCGTGAACATGCCGTAACCGTTGTCACTGACTCACATAACGCTCCCTAAATCAAGAGGCGGCTCTATCGCTTCCTCTGAGGTAAAGCAATTGTCCTCTTTTCTTTTCCTTTCTTTTCTATTTTCCATTAAGCTTAGTAGCCTGTCCAGAGGACCTTTGCATTAAAAAGGAATGTTTGTATTTGTTACTTACGTCAGCAATGGAACTAATGTTTCTCACCTGTCTCAGCAAAATATCTCGAGTACTAATAAAGGAATTTTGATAATACTTGGTGAAAACACTGGAAGATTAGACGAACTGTCTCCATGAAAACCGTCTCTCCCATAATGAAATAGAGAATCCGGGTAGGAAAAATCTTTGTTAGTTTAATGAATAATTAACTGCGTGAGTTTAACCTCAAAAGGGGAAGATGAAGGTCACAATCAGTGTCTCAACTATTTTTAAAAGAGGAAAGGCCAATAGGACGAGCAACCTAATGCCCTTTTCGAGCCCAAGCCCAGAGAGAAAAAAATGAAAAGCAAGCATGAGATAGAACTGCATTTGAAAAGCATCATAACTTAGGAAGCACAGAAAGAGAATGATAATTCCAAAAATTGCTGATTTGCACATTAAAAATTTTGGAAACTGGTTTGACAGGTGGTACGAGTCCTCCTGATCAGATGAAGGCGAAATCTTCTCCTAACGGAACAGTGACTAAAATGGTACCTACAGAAAGAGAAACCCCCTTGCGTTAGAGAAGAGAATCAGAACACTCTAATGTAAACAGTTGCCATAGAATCGATCCTATGGAGGAAGTGAGCAAGCTGAGAAGCCCCGAATTACGGACTAGTACTCCAAACGAGGCTGGACAAATCGAACAGCAGCTTCCACAAGTAAGATGAAGAAAATGTCTGGGATCTAGATAATACGCCTATTTTTAGAGACAATTCAGCGATCTGAAAACGTGATTTTTCCAAAATATAAGTTGAAACGACAGACTCGGTTGCATATCCACCAGAGATTGTAGAAAATATTGGACGAAATGGGGAACTAGAGTAATAGAGAGATAATGTCATGGAGACACTGAGTATGTCAAAGTTACGGGATCCCTTGAAAGATCAGAGCAGATAGATGAAGATGGATTGAGAGGGATCTACAGAAGAGAAATTGAGGCGAATGAAGAACCAAATAGAACTGAAAAGAGCTAGTGGATGTTAGGGGAACAATAAAAATTCCTAAGATAAAACTTCATACCTAGTCTTTTCACTGTTCTTTGTTTCGTGACACCTAAAACTTTTCACTGAAGTTTATTAATATTTGAAGGAACAAGCCCAATGAAAGTCACAAAAGAACCAATTTTTAACTGATATTCAGCAAGTATCGATTGCACAAATCATTGTGCGAATCTCGCTTTGTTGAAGAAGAAACACACCACAATATCCTCTGAAGAGAAACTTTCCCGGAAAGAAAAAAAAAATCCAATAAATAAAAGAACAGAGGAAGAAAAAAAAAAAAGATGAGGCGGTCAGCAAATAAATTTTACGCCGTGGTGCTGAGCATTCACGCTCACGAATTATAGAGGAAATTAATTTCAAATTAAATTCACACCTGCGAAACAATCGTATTTTATTTTTAAGTGAGGGTAAACAGTTATTTTGTTGTTCTTCCTTGAAAACGAAAAGAAAGACAAAAGTTCTTTGTACATTTTTTTCATCGAGAGAAATAAATATTATTTAATCTACCGCCTGCAAATTAAAACTCTCGACACTGTATTACTGGAATTTCAAGATATATAAATTATGAAGTTAATCTTTGCCTCTTATACAGTTCTATAGACTGGAAACTTTTTCGCCACTGAAGGAGCCTCGGTTTTGATAGTCTGCCGGTGGTATCCCTTGTACAAATCCAGATATATATATATATATATATATATATATATATATATATATATATATATATATAGAGAGAGAGAGAGAGAGAGAGAGAGAGAGAGAGAGAGAGAGAGAGAGCCAGTCACTTATGCATTCTTGGCAGTCACCGAACTGATATGAGGACCAGAATAGTGAGGAGTCCATACAACAGTATGTTGAAACATTATTCAGGAAGTGGACTCTCTCTCTCTCTCTCTCTCTCTCTCTCTCTCTCTCTCTCTCTCTCTCTCTCTTTGAGAATAACTTTTAGCATCACGAATTGAAAGCTTGGTTTGTCCTTTATAGTCACACGCCTAGGAATACTTGTTTAATCTATGATTTGCTTTTTTTTTTATTTTTCATTGTTGTTTCTTAACAAGCTCTAAGGAAATCCCAAATATTATATATATATATATATATATATATATATATATATATATATATATATATATATATATATATATATATATATATATATATATATACTATATATATATATATATATATATATATACACATATATGTATGTATGTAGGTATATATATAATATATATATATATATCTACATATATCTGTGTATATATATATATATATATATATATATATATATATATATATATATATATATATATATATATATTATATATATTTATATAATATATATATATATATATATATATATATATATATATATATATATATATATATATATATATATATATATATATATTTACTTGTGTATTATGTATGTATTATAAATAAATATATATATATATATATATATATATATATATATATATATATATATATATATATATATATATTGTGAAAAACAATATACATACCTATATCGTAATATACTGTGTTTAATAAGGAAGATATGGGTATAGTGTGTGTGTGTGTGTCTGTGTGTGTGTGTATGAATCTGTGGACTGAGAGAAGAGAAAGATGCAGAACACAGTCGCCTTGGTTTAATTTCCTCAGCTGTTTTAAGCAGCATTACGCTTATCTCTGGTGCCCCACGTAAACGAATCAGCAAATGCACTTGTAAGTAGAAAAAGCACAACAGACGACTTGGCAGAAAACAGATCTGGCAACGGAAATATGTTTACGAAGGAGAGAAGGAAAGGGACCAAAATAAACTGTAAATAAATAGCTAAAATTGGAAAGCACAAATAACTCTCCTTAACTCACTCCGAGGATTGTTTACTCCCGAATACTTTCTGTAATTGCCGTGTTTACACCCTGTTCTGTTATTCCTGTCTCGGTTTAAACGCACTTCAAGAAATTTGTTGCAGCCGACTTGATATCTGATACTAGACTTAGTAGGAATCACATGGTTTATGTGTAACTCGCTCGTTTAATCTCTGCTTAATTTGGCAATATTTAATAAAATAGAATGACAAGGTGCATTACTATAATCTGGTTGAAAGTTGAACACACCTCTTGCTTAAAAGATGATGACATCGCTTACAAAGACTGTAAGAGCGCCTCAAATAAATTTGTCAGATAATGAAAATTTGAGCAGAATCTGCGTCATTGTTTGCTAGTGGGCTGACTTAAAAAAAAAATTCCATGTTAAAAAAGTTCATTTTTGAAGAGCAGAGGATGTGGTTACGTGTTCTTTGGCATTGTCCCTTATGCTTCTTTCTTTGTTTTAACTCCGGCTTGTCAGGAAGGAGATTAGCGAGGAGCGAAAACTCTATTTCTAAAGAGACTATGACGAACTTTGCAGTAAAGACGTGAACGACTTGCTGGCAGTCCCAATTTGTACTTCACGCGGTTGTCCAGCAATGGCTAAAGATGCGTTCTCCTTCACTTGCTGTCGCTGACTTGTTACGAACCAGTTTGCGATATGCATGCGATAAGCAGTTGCAAAGGCACACGCGCTGATGAAAGCGAATGAAATTTGACACTAATGCCGGTGCATACTGAAATTTATGATTGAAAAGTCATGATGACGTAGGTCGTGCGACTTGGCGGTCAATTGGAATTTAGCTGAACTGCTAATAGAAATTTCGTCATGTTTGCGTGGATCGTCTACTTATGTTTGTGTATAAAAGTTGTCAACTTGGTGTCCGTTCGTGCTCAAATTAGGTTGTGGCGAACTTTTTAAAGTAGTCACATTACTCGAGAATTGTAAAGGCCCGTCACCTTCGTATGTAGGACACCGTAGTGATGTAAAGTCGACTATATATAATAATGAGCTCATTTGCATATATAACGTAAACATTTCACGCAAACTTTATTAATATCCATAAATATAAACATAACGGAGCCCTTGGGTGTGCTTCATGTAGAGGGCCACCATCGTCACATGGCATGGCAGCCATTTTGAAAAATGCTTTTAACTTGAAAAATACTTTTTCTTTTCGAGAGCCCTTCCAGAAAATTAATTTCTAGTATTTTGCTTATAGCATGTTTATTCACACAAGAGCAAATGACAGTTAATTTCAGCTTAATCATTATGCTAATTAGGAATTGGCAGCGATACTAAAACTCTAAAACTAACGCATGCCCTGGAGCCCGGTATCATTGGTTTGCCGGTTATAGTATCGTTTTTTCTGATAACTTCATTGTAATTTTTATCGTTTTTTCTGATAACTTCATTGTAATTTTTATCGTTTTTTCTGATAACAACTTCATTGTAATTTTTATCGTTTTTCTGATAACAACTTCATTGTAATTTTTATCGTTTTTCTGATAACAACTTCATTGTAATTTTTATCGTTTTTTCTGATAACTTCATTGTAATTTTTATCGTTTTTTCTGATAACTTCATTGTAATTTTTATCGTTTTTCTTTAACTGAATTTTATCGTTTTTCTGAAACAACTTCATTGTAATTTTTATCGTTTTCCTGATAACAACTTCATTGTAATTTTATCGTTTTTATTCA
The DNA here is from genome assembly GCF_040412425.1 of Macrobrachium rosenbergii. Lineage (NCBI taxonomy): Eukaryota > Metazoa > Arthropoda > Malacostraca > Decapoda > Palaemonidae > Macrobrachium > Macrobrachium rosenbergii. The sequence goes on along the minus strand of NC_089746.1, from coordinate 53,977,828 downwards.
TTGTAATTTTTATCGTTTTTCCTGATAACAACTTCATTGTAATTTTTATCGTTTTTTCTGATAACTTCTTTGTAATTTTTATCGTAGAGGATCATGAAAAAATGAGTAAAGTTTAGACGTCTTTTCGACCATAACATACTCATTCGCGTGACTGGAAGCTTCTTTCACACAAAGAAACATTCAACGTTTTGATTGTCATTTTTGTGAAGACAGAAATACTGCGGAATTGGAAGAACACTGTTTGTCTCCTCTGGTGGAACTGCAAGTTTGCCTAACTTCTTCCAGATGTTTCGGAATTCTTGTTTATGTTGCTGAAGCTCCTTTCTTTTACTGAAGATATGTGAAACTTGCGTTGGCCAATGTTCCGCAAAAATAACACACTTAGTCACTGATAGCGCTGAGGATTATAAAGGACGAAAATTTAATTTCTTACTATCAAAATTTTGCACAATCTGGGATACCGAAAATTGATCTGAGTAAATGAGAATTTGACAAAGACCGGAGAAAACCGGGGAAAAGCTGATGGTTATAAAAATAACAAAATATCGGTGACTCATTGTCTGGTGTTCCAAGTTTCGTTTCTGTCGAATCTTCACTCGCATTGTTGAAATCGAAGTCCAGATTTAAACTGTTCTTTCTCTGTACCGCGCACCCTCCCCCTTTTTTTCATCCTTTTTTTTTTACAGATGTTGATTCTGTGCATGTTTTAACTGGAAGCAGTATCCGAAAAGACTTATACATTCAGGTGATTTTTTTATTCCCTAGATATTAGTAATTTGTTTTGGACTATTTGGCGCATTGTACGTGATTTTCTGACACCTGTCATAAGCAGGTATGGTGATACAGTAATACAAACAGATGTGATCGCAAACGGTGTTACGATCTCGAATTTTGCAGTTGCTGACGTGTATATATCACGTGTTACCCTGAAGAGCTTTCTGGTTTGTTTTTGAATAATGGAACTGCTCTCTCTCTCTCTCTCTCTCTCTCTCTCTCTCTCTCTCTCTCTCTCTCTCTCTCTCTCTGGCCATGTTGTGGAATGCATTGGCCTTCCTCAAGAACACAAACGTTGCTGGTAACTTAAAACGGTAAAGATACTTTTTTACGAACCGGTATATAGACAGTTGTATGTAGAATTTGGGATTCACCGTATTCTTGCATTTTGAATAAGGATATGAATACATGCAAACGAACACATTTTTACATACATTCAAACAAATATATACACATGGGAACGCTTTGTCACACATACATGCAAATATATATATGTATGTGTATTATATATATATATATATATATATATATATATATATATATATATATATATATATATATATATATATATATATATATATATATATATATAAATATATATATATATATATATATATATAAATGAGGTATCTTTTACTGTATGTTCATGCACTAAATTCATTGTCTGCATAAGTTCAGTTGGAAGCTTTGAGATTTTGGTACCGCATACAGTTAAAAGGTTAGCTAAGGTGGAAGCGATGATGCATTTGATGAGGTGCAAGATTACTTGGCCCGAATGTTGCTTCTCTCCGAAAAATCCTCGCCTAAGGCCACCAGTTGCGGCCAAAAACCCTTAGGTGGGACACGCCAGAGGGCGAAATGTCCCCAGCTGAGCGCCAGCCAAACCCATGACAGAGTTAGTGGAGACGTTGTCAAACTTTTTGTCCCCTGTTTTTTCTTCTTCTCTCTCTCTCTCTCTCTCTCTCTCTCTCTCTCTCTCTCTCTCTCTCTCTCTCTCTCTTGTAAATTTCTTTTCATCTGTCTGTTCTTTTTCACACGCTCTTTAGCTTCAGCTCCTCCTACTACCACTGTCTGCCCCTCAAAGAACGGAAAAATAAGGTTGCTTCGATGTTCGTCGTGACCTCGTTAATGGAGAGACTTCCTCAATTTCTGTACTGGCCGTCAGATAATTCTTTTTAAGAGTCGGGAGGAGGGGTTTTGGGGGGAAGGGATATAGTATTCAGGACCCAGGGTCTCGAGGATACTCAGATGTTTAGCATGAACTCTTTGCTTGAATGCACAGTAACTATTTAATTCGGAATTTGGAGAAAACCACCTGTTGGATTTTAAGAGTATCTCCCACAAGACATGTTTACTTCGAAGCGTTCCTTTTGTTTGCTTCATTCGGTCCTATATAATAGGCATATACAGTCGCACAACATATACATATATATATATATATATATATATATATATATATATATATATATATATATATATATATATATATATATATATATATATGTATGTATATATGTATATATACATACATATATGTAATTAGTATATATGGATATATATGTATATGTGTATGTATATATATATATATATATATATATATATATATATATATATATATATATATATATATATATATATATATATATATATATACACACATACATATATATGCGTGTGTGTTTATCCATACTATTCCTTTTTTTATGAGTGAAACACTGATAGTCTCGGTAGGAAACTCCCCATTTAGACCTGCCGTCGTCCAGCCTGGTGTAATCTCTCTCACCAAAGTCTCCTATAACTTTAGGTGTGCAGAATGAATGCACCTTGGTTCGAACTTCGGGTTGGGGCATAACGTCCCTAACGTCTGGAGTGACCGTCCCGACCCTCTCTTACATTACCGCTAGTTGTGACGGTATGGATGCAATAGTATACAATAGAATGTAAGCGTAGTTCTGACTGATTCAAAGTGTAAGGAGTCAAATAAAGTAGTGTTGTGAGTGTACTTTTGTCATGCTGGTATATGGACGTTCACATTCAAGTTCACTTTAATTTCACTTCTCTCTCTTTGTTATGATTGAACCTGAATAAAGCAGTGGGGTACATAGTAAAATGGTTTTACGTATAGCCTCATTGTATGCGTTCACTGACTCGAGTGTTGCCAAGAATTAGTTTGGTGGGGAAATGGACATATTTTCAAGATTTCTTTAAAGAAAACAGTTTTCAGTTAACACTGAAATAAATTGATAGTTTCTCATCGACTGGTGTCCGCATACACCTTCGCCCAAATGGGCGTGTTGCCAGGCGTCTCCCTTCCGGTTCTCAACAATTCCTCTGAAGTGAGCTTGCTAGCCCCACACCCTGCCTCGTGGAGATTCAAGGGGCTTGTGTGCCGAAGACGTCTGATTTTTCAAGGTGGTCACACTTTCAAATGCTGGCCTGGCGTAAAGTTACTGCTTTGCTAGTGAACATACATACATACATACATATATATTCATATTATGCGCATGTGTTTTTGGTAAGAGCTAAATTGCTCATTAACGATTTTCTGAAGGTGACCTTACATACAGATGTGGACTTCAGTCCAATGACGTGCGTGAAGATATTTCTTAAAATTGGCTGCGTCCTTTGGTAAATCCCTATAAATTGCGTTTCCTTTGACCTCACCAAGATATTTTTTCGCTTAAATAGATTCATCACTTCTGATTCAATTCATATCTTTTAAATTACTTCAGTTTCTCCTTTGACACCAAATTTTTTATATCTTCAAATTTATGCTGACGTACACTTATATGTTAAGAGAGAGAGAGAGAGAGAGAGAGAGAGAGAGAGAGAGAGAGAGAGAGAGAGAGAGAGAGAGAGAGAGTGGGGAGGGGAGAGGAGAGGGACCGACACCAAATTTTATATCCAAGTTGTCTGACGTGCGTTCAATTCTCTCTTTTTTTTTTTTTCCTCGGTTTGTTTGTGTTTGCATTTAAGGTCGTGCTCTCCTGTCATCTTGACGTCATCCCATTATGTTGGTAGATTGCGTCAAAGATTGGTATAATTTTGGTGTTTGTAAGTGTCGCAGTATATTCAGGCTGATTTTTTTTTTTTTTTTTTTTTTTGTACATTGTCGTGTTACCCTGTTACAAGAAAAGGCGGTCTAAATCAGTCTACTGAATTTATGATTATTTGAATTCGGCAGTGATTTATTTTTTAAATTGTGATTTAAGTTTAATAGTTTTGTTCTTATATTTGGTTTATTCTTCCTCTTCTTTTTTCCAGTGGGTCAGCTGTCCATTGTTTTGTATTTTATTTATTTTCCTATTTTCTTTTTCTTTCTTCTTTTGCTTCACATTTTTTACTTTCGTGTCGTATATACCAATTTTTACTTTTATTAATTGTCTTGTCCTGATTATCTTTTCTTCTGCCCTCTTGTGTGTAACTGATGTTTTTCATCAGCGGACCTTTCTTCTTTGAAGAGCTGATGTTCAGGGAACCGGCTCATGTCAGTTTTCCTTCTAATCTTGTCTTGGAATGACCCACTCTGCCGTCCTCGGGAGGACAGCATTAGCTTCTTGACCTTAATACCGAGCCCTCCCCGTCAAGGGTGACCGAGGATATATATTCTTCCTTTTTCAGGTTCCTCTGTTAAACCCCCATTGTGTTCATTCCGTTTGGAAGCAGTTTGATGTGATAGTTTTCTTTAAAGGAGTTTACTGGGTTGTGTACTTTTATGCTTTGGGTGATATTAGGAATGATAACTGGTATTTTGATTTTTTTTTTTTTTTTTTTTTTTTTTTTTTTTTTTACAAAAGGATTGACTGGTGTCATGTTTTCTGCTTGTGAGGTTTGTAATAATAGTGAGTAGAAAACCTGATTTTCCTACAAGGGAAATTCCACGTTATTGTCCACTCCTTTGCTCTTAGAATAATTTTTATACTCTATTCTTCTCTTAAATAATAATAATAATAATAATAATTTTGACACAGTTTTATTTTTTTACTTTAAGTCATCCAAAACCCGCATAAAAAACACGCTCGACGAGTTTATTACGTGCGCCAAAATCCGCAATAAGTTCAAAACAATTTTTTTTTCTCCTCAGCTTTGCAGCTGACTTCTGGTAAAGAAAGAAGTCTTCGCGAAGAAGGGGTTGCGTTTTAATTTAGCCGCGTCGGTATGCTGCGTTTTCCCTGGCTATTATAGGAATGCAGGTAAAAGGTCTCCTCTGTTGAGGCAATAGAAGACCTGAATGGCTCTTTTCGAGTTCTTATAAATTCGCGCGTGTTGTGATTTAAGCTGTAATTTCCCTCCCCACCCCCAACCCTCCCAACCCACACACCCACACACACACACACACACACACACACACACACACACACACACACTATCTTCTTTCTCGTAACGACCAAAACTATAAGACGGTGCTGCTGTCTCTTTTGCATCGCTCAGCTGTTCTAGAAAAAAAAAAAAAAAAAAAAAAAAAAAAAAAAAAAAAAAAAAAAAAAACGGATATTTCCCCGAGCGGTATTTTCTTAACATTCTGTCGCCAGGTGTGTTCGGCCAGTGGATGTTTACACCTGCTGGATGAGCCCTTGTTTTTTCCTGCTGCTTTCCCTTCTGCCGACAGTGGCGATGACGACGGTAACCCTTGATTAGAAATTCAGAATAGAATTTAAAAGAATAAAAAGGATTCATGATTTAAAAAAAAAAAAAAAAAAAAGATTCGTGATAATACATCTTCGTAATATCTCCTGCGGTTGTTCTGTCTGTGTTCTTCTGGGCTCACGTGCAAATGCTGGCGTCTGTGATCGTGTTTTTGGCACTGCCCAGCTGAACAACTTGGACATTTATGTTTCCTGTCTCATTTGTTAATCCTTACTTAATTTCGAGTCTTCTGAAGATTGTTTTCACGTGAGAGAAACGTCTTGTAAAAAAAAAAAAAAATCCTTGTCTTTCTTTCTTTTTTTACAAAGGAGGCTAATGAAAGCGTGAGGGGGTTTTATTGCACTTCTTCATTCGGCTGTGGTGAGAAGGGGGGTGATGGGGTATGGGGCAGGGGTGTCGGGAATATGGGTCAGGTCTTGTCAGTCAGTCCATTTCTGTTTGAACCTTCTTGAATAGAATGTCTCATATCGCTTCCGTTTCAGTCTTTTACTATTTTTATTTTCTAATTACGATTCACTTCTTATACTTTGTTACTGACCACTCCCTTACATCATATAGTTAAAAAAAAATTCCAAGAACTTAGTTTTGTTAGCGTACTGCAAGAATTTACTTGTAATTATTATTATTATTATTATTATTATTATTATTATTATTATTATTATTATTATTATTATTATTATTATTATTATTATTATTATTATTATTATTATTATTCAGAAGATGAACCCTATTCATATAGAACAAGTCCACAAAGGCCATTGACTTGAAATTCAAGCTTCCAAAGAATATGGTGTTCATTAGAAAGATGAAACAGAAGGTAATAGGAAATACAGAGAGACGAGATCCGTTATTAGAAAAGAAAAAATAAATTAACCAATTAATCAATAAATAGATAAAAATGTAAGTAAATTATTGAAATACATGGAGAATTGTTTTAGGGTAGTAATGCATTGCATCTTCGCTTGAACTTTTGAAGTTCCAGTTGCTCAACATCCTCAGGTTATTTTTTCTCGGCACAAAATGAGACGTCATTCAGACAGTTCAAGTTGGTGTTATTTATCTCCACTCACGAGTTTACTCACTTCTCTAGTGATTAAATTGATGAATGTAGGAAGCGAGGAGTCAACCGCGGCATGTTATGCCTGATCACTCACGGTGAGTCGGGGATTTTGAGAAGGCGGCATCCCGTAACAATAAGCAGAGGAAAAACGCCTGATTCGTGTCGGTGTCTTTGCGAAGAGTTTTTTTTTTTTTTCGAGTCATTACGAAGGGCCCTGAAATAAATTATTATGAAGTTGTATTGTATGAAGATCCTTTATCATTTGTTATTTGTTCATGAAGATTCGTCTTCATGGAATGAACACGCAGAAGTATTCCCAGAACGGTCTCGGATGAAAACAAGTTGTCGCAATGAGTGTAGACTTTGAAAAATAATTTTTCATTCAGTTTTGTTAACTTTGGTCGATTTTTTCCAAACTCTAGATATAATGTGCTTTGTCATTACTCTTTCTCCTCCCACTTGATTGAATTTATTTGAGCATTTATTTAGTTTGCAATTTATTTCAAAAATCAATTGCAGAGAGAGGAACGGTTAACATTTTGTTTATTATTAATTGAGCCAGGAAGTAATTCTTTTGCTTGAACACAGTGAAGTACAGATATAGAAAAGTATTATTAGCTACCAAAATTAAAACCAAGAATAAGGAATCGTTAATTTTAGTTCTCCTTTCAAGTCTCTTCCGTACCTTTACAGTAAACGCAAATCACTTGTCCTTATTTTTTAAGATAAGGTACCGTCAGTATTCAGGAGCCATTTTTGTTTGCGTCTGTGTCTGAGAGAGAGAGAGAGAGAGAGAGAGAGAGAGAGAGAGCTCTTAGATATCTTACTAGAGCCAGAGGTCGTATTGCGTTGATAAATAGACCGAATCAGATCTTAAGAAGCCCGAAACGAGGGATTTCTGTTGCTGTTAGAGGCTCTCATTTCTCCAGCTCCTGCCGTCTCATTCTTGAGTAATACCAGGCTACCCAGAAGAACTTGAAGCCCTCTGCATAAACGATGCTAATGGCCGAAAGGCTGGGGCTTAGCATCCTCGAGCATACCCAGGATCCTTGGGTATACCATGCCAGACGGGTGGGTAAATAGCCCATCGGATGGGATCTTGTACACATAGTTCTGGACTAAGTCAGAGAAGCTGATTTAAATCCGTGAACTCGCTTTAGGGATGCCAAGATCGAAGGAGCTCATTTGAATGTCTGAGTTATTCTCCACTGTCCTCATGACGCTCAGGAGAGAGAGAGAGAGAGAGAGAGAGAGAGAGAGAGAGAGAAATCCCCATGGCAACTAGAGAGTAATCCCCAAGCAAACGCCGGGATACATTTTGTGTTTGATCAAACCCGGCTTAGGTCGTTTCGAGCGGAAAAAAAATGACAATGTACACTTATAGTAGCTTAATTGTGATATCTGTTTTATATATATATATATATATATATATATATATATATATATATATATATATATATATATATATATATATATATATATATATATATATATACACAAGTAAAGTGTGTATTATATATTATATATATATATATATATATATATATATATATATATATATATATATATATATATATATATATATATATATATATATATATAGAGAGAGAGAGAGAGAGAGAGAGAGAGAGGGCGTAATATCTATGGCCGTAAAACCTAGCTTTAACTACCCCAAGAACTTTCTCTGGTGTTTAAGGATAGGCGGAGGATTTCCTGTAGTTTTCCCTTACAAAAGGAAAATTACATTCTTTCCCAGTACCTGTCCCACCGTATTCATTTCGAGGTGTCTATGTAGGCAGAAAATTCAAGATATTTATAGCAAAATATATTCATAAAGTCCTGAAACAAATTAAAGAGAATGTCCTTAAATTGAGCTGGTTTAAAAGAATTGTTGAGAGCCGTCACCATCGTCGAAAATAGTACGAGTGTAAGAAGTTAGTGTGGCTACCCAGTCTCCCATAAGCCAAAATTTATATATTTATGTATTTACCTAAGGGGATGTGTTGTGTGTGTGTGTGTGTGTGTGTGTGTGTGTGTGTGTGTGGGAATCCGGCGGGCGAGTCAACCCCCTGGCGGAAAATGAGGAAGAATGAGAAACTTCATTCTTCTCTCAGAGAGATGTACGTCATTGAAATCCCGGTAGAAAAGACGCTAGGGGGCATTTGCTTCCTGCCATACCGACTAATTACAGCTTACGTACATCATTGTACTTGTACTCGGTTACCGCTCTCTGTTAGCCGAAGGGATAGAAGTACAGTAGTTTAGCCTCGGGGGCGGTCCCCGCAAATTATTTGCGGTCAGGAGAAGCGAAACTTGCATTGTGACGCATTGTGTTCCGGTAACGAATTCCAGGAATGAGAGTATTCGTTTTATGTTATCGATTCTCAAAACTTGTGAAATATGTAGCTATGTAGTTTTGCATGAACTGGTGTGATTAGATTATGAAAATTATTGCAATAGAATACTATGATTAATCAATTTTGTGTTCATCAATACGTGGGTCTCTCTCTCTCTCTCTCTCTCTCTCTCTCTCTCTCTCTCTCTCTCTCTGCATCAGTGATCATTGACATAATGGCACGTAACCCAAAATAATTAAGATCTCTCTCTCTCTCTCTCTCTCTCTCTCTCTCTCTCTCTCTCTCTCTCTCTCTCTCCACGTGTAAAAATGGCACTGCTGTTGGTAGTGATCTCTTTATTCGGTCTTTGGGGGGGAAAAAGTGGTCGAGTTGGATAGATGAGTCTTCTGGTGGATTATAAGACACAACTAGACCCAATTATTTCAGTGAATGTTGTTTCGGACGGGCTAAAAGTGAGCGCGTATGTATGTATGTGTGTGTGCGCGCGCACGCTCTCATTTCCGGAGTAGTCTCTTTGCCAGCAGACATCTAACCTACATCTGCAACTCGGACCTCCTTTTTTTTTTTATTTTCTTTATTTTATCTTTTTTTCCTGGCAATTAATGATTCTCTCTCTCTCTCTCTCTCTCTCTCTCTCTCTCTCTCTCTCTCTCTCTCTCTCTCTCTCTCTCTCTCTTGCTGACAATGTTTGGCGTATGATAATGCATTCAAATTAACGATTGCTTGGCTTCGTATATCGATAAAAGGAAACTTTTCTTCCATTTTATGACACGAGTCGGAGTCGAGAGAGAGAGAGAGAGAGAGAGAGAGAGAGAGAGAGAGAGCAACCTGCGACATTTTTCACCGATCCATTTAAGGGACTTGATCAAACGAATATTGCATGAATTAGGCTTAAATCCAACAGTTACTGGACCGGTCCAGTCCACCTGTCCAACTGGTAATGGAGAGCAGGGTGGAAGACTTGCTCAGAATTACATTTTATTATGAGGCGTAACTCTTTCTGTTTTCATTTTCATTTTGGATTCACAATGAAGTCCTTGCATTCAAATGTTCAGCATTAACCTAGTAACGTCCTGAATCTGTTGCCTTCTTTTAAAGGCTTTTAAAACCAGTTTCAGTGTAATTCTGAATTTACCTATGACATCTTAAAGTTCAGCTTAATTGCCTTTCGTTTTTCTCATATGTTTATGCTTTCTCAAATAGCTCAGTGGCTCAAGTAAACGAATACTTGGCCTGTTTGGTCAGGATTCCTTTACGCACAAAACCTATAACGTTCAAAGGGATCACATGTTGTTGCATTGTCTCTCTTTGGAGTAATGAGTTTTCCATGCAACAGGATGCTGTAAGAAAATGCAGTTGAGTTTAGAAGAGTCTTTAAATTTTTATAAACTTAGTATCCACCAATTATGGAAAAAAAGAAAATGTGTTTTTTATTGTTTCTCTCGTGCTTGGTATGTGCGTATTTATATGCACACATATACTCACATACACATACCACATGTATCTCAAGCATCTCTCTCTCTCTCTCTCTCTCTCTCTCTCTCTCTCTCTCTCTCTCTCTATATATATATATATATATATATATATATATATATATATATATATATATATATATATATGTGTGTGTGTGTGTGTGTGTACATATGTGTGTATGTATATTATATATATAAATAAGCGTATATATATATGTATGTATGTATGTATGTATGTATGTATGTATGTATGTATGTGTGTGTGTTTGTGCACTGGCATACACACGCTTCTTGAAAACATTATATTAAGCATAGCATGCGGTATAAAAGAGTCAACATTCCTGAAGACTTTTACATAATCCATCGACGATATCATCTACGTTCTTGGAGAATCTCGCCCCTGACTCAGGGGGTCTTAGTGAAGTCTGGCCCAGTTAACATAAGTAAAGATACCGCTGTACATTGCAGCATATGCGTTCAGACCTTCGGCAGATATTTTTGCTCAGCTCATGGTGATTCCTTTGATTTGCTCGAACGCAAATTCCAGATGATTTCAAAACTCCAAATATTGGTCATAAGGCATCTTTGGTTAATCGGGTGCTATGGAACAGATACTTGCACTTTCGTTGACCTGTTAAGACATCTAATGAATTTTTGTATGATTCTTTAGTCAGTGGATGGATGCTTGATCACAAATGAATGCTAGCTCGTAACCTTGTACTACTTGCGTCTCTTGGTAATTGAAATTAAGCTACACCGGCCCTTGACCTCACTTGGATGGGCCACCACCAATGCAAATCAAACGCCACCTTTGACTTAGAGGTTCCCAAAACTTATCGCAGATCTTAATTCTGAGCGTGGGTGACAGCGAGGCCCAAGACTGATTTCAATACTGGAGATGATGAAATATTCTTTATCATATACGTCATATTCTATATCTTATCGGAAGGTTTCCGGCTCGAGTCTTTTATGTATTCACATGAAAGTTACAGTGTTACACAGGAAGGAGGATTTTGAATGTGAGCTAAAGCTTATAAGTTACTGTTTTGTTACGTGTATATGCTTGGTTTTTTATGGCATAAATTTATATTATTGATATGAATTTATTACGCTCAGGTTTACTTGACAGAGTTTATCATTTGTGTCGCCAAGATTCTAGACTTTTATTCCTCTCTCTGTCTGTCTGACTATATATATATATATATATATATATATATATATATATATATATATATATATATATATATATATATATATATATATATATATATATATATATATATGTGTGTGTGTGTGTGTGTGTGTGTGTATTTGTACGTATTAGAGTATTTTTGTAATGCATACACAAGCAACACCGCTTGTTAACATGCAAGAGAACTTTCATTTCAATAATATTAGCTGTTGTGGGAAACGGAACAGAAATTGCGAAAATAATAATACTATGAAAAAGCAAATAAAAAAAATAAACAAGAATGAGGTAAATAATGTAAATAACGACAGCATCTGTAAACATAAATAGCAGAAGCAGCAGCGGCATTGTTCGCAAGATTAATTTCACTCTCAAGAATTTATGCCGAGATAGTGAACTCACAGCGTTAATCTCAGAACCTTGCAAGATCTAACCGAGTTTGCTTCTTGCAAGATCCCAGTAGATAATGTCGTTTGTTGCAAAACAAGAGATTTAAAACACAATGTCAGGGCACTCCTTGCTAATTATTTCGACCTTGCAGGACGGTACTTCCTGGCCATGGGCTGTTAATTGTGATACAATTTTTAACTTTTCCTTTTTAGTAATTCATGAGGATTTCGAGTAGAGTAGGCTGAATCTTTGGGTGTCTTGGGAAGTCACCTGCATGTGTATGCTCATTACACACATAAATGAACCCTTACACATGCGTGCAAACATGAATCATGTATTATATAACACAGAGGTGTGCTGTATTTTGAAACATGTTTGAAACCAAACATGTAAGTCACAAAAAACGACATTTCTTTTAAATACCTCACACAATTGAAATTAGAATATAATATCTTGAGTCACTTAATTTGAAAATAAGTGTCAATACTTAGATATACACTAATTAAGGTATGTTATATATTGCTAAAATTCAATTTTTTTTTCAAATACCTTCAACAATGGAAGAGAGATAACAAAGACATATATGTCATTTACTCTCATTAAAGCACAAGTTTAAATATACATTCCGTTTCACAGCTTGGTTGAAGCCATTGAATAAAACAAATAAGTATCTCAATGCGTACGTCAAGTATTGCCGTCGATGCTAAAGGTATGTCTGTCCGTCAAGTCCTGCTAATCCCTTTAATGCCATCCAGCTGCGGCATTTTGATTTTATTGTCGTATGGTGTTAGTCTCTCGCTGGGGGATACAAAAGAAAATTTGAATTAGCGTATAACGCCTACTTTCAATGAAGTTTTAGGAGTATTAAGGAAAGGCAGTTGCTCAAAAATTATTCTAAATTTCGTATGATTAAACTCATGGACACCAATCCTTGGGGTAAATAAAAATAAACTGAAATAACGTTTTACCTTAATTGTCGAAAAGTTTGGTTCTCTTTATTACGTGAGCTAATTAATATTGTTTCTGTGAAATAAATTCCTTTGTCCATTCTCCTGAGCAGCTATTTCCTTAAATACACTGACAGCTGCATTAAAAAAAAAATAAAAAGGAGTGTTTTGAAACGCAGCGAGAGGTCAAAAGAAACATACAGCAGTAAATTCAAAATCCCACACCTGGATGATATTAAGCAGATAAGTGGAAAGATAGTCTTCTGTCGCTAATACCCCCAAACGCCGTCGGTCCAACGGTGATTATTGTTTACGAGGAAGACCAGAGGTATTTGTTTCTTCGTGCCACCTGGAAATGGCTAAAATAGGTCTTAAATGGATTTTACGGGAGCTTCAACGATCTTTGAGATATTCACATCAAAATTCCCTTCCCTTTTTTTTTTTGATAATATAAGTATTACCAGCAACACCATACATTGGGAGTTTTCTGCGGGGTCTCCCAGAAGCAAGAACCATTGCTGGCAGTAGATCAGCTCAGTCAAAAACAACTTTGATGCGTCATGCTTCTGAAACTAAACGTGCCGTTTCGTAGTCCAGGTGCTTGATGCTTCCTTAATTGGGAAGACTATCCCAAGTGACTTGAATACCAGACCGGAGTGATAATATCACTTTGAAACCTGTTTTCAAGTCGATTGGCACTTCTTATCTATGGGGCTTAGCTATAGCCCATAATGGACCTTATATCCCAAAACTGTCTGTAATTCCTTCTTTTGTTTATCTTTACTACAGTGCATTTGTAAAACAGTTAATGTTTGAAAACATGGAGAGATGCAGTCCATATTCATATGAATTTTGTTTTCATACATATATATAATATATATATATATATATATACAATATATATATATATATATATATATATATATATATATATATATATATATATATATATATATATATATATATATATATATTAGTTTGTGTAAGGTGACCATGTGACTACATGTAGCACAACATGTAATCTGCAGTCAGACACAAACTTCCAGGTTTGCTTAATCATAAATGTACCTCAAGGTTGTCTGACTGTTCGTGCGTTAATATAGTAATATTTAGTCGTTGTTTTTGCGGAAGGTCAAAGGAAATATTTGCAAAAAGTGTTTCGGGGAGATTAAATATAGTTTTAAAAAAACGTAAATGAAAAACGACCTTGTGAGCTTTATATATTTTTTTTTTTTTTTTGGTTAAAATGAATTAAAAACATGAAATTAGTGAATAGAACTATTCGTTCATACTTGAAATACCGTAAAAAAAACAAAGATTTTATGTTTTGCAGAGAAGATAATGTTTTAAAGTTTGATGATTTAATTCACCTTAATCCTTGTAATCCTTGAAACTGACTCCCCCTTTACAAATATACACAAACACATACACAAACACACAAACATACAAAACACACATATACACACACATATATGTACGGTATATGTTTGTGTGTGTATGTGCATATGTGTGCGTGTTTGTGTATGTGTGTGTTTGTAAAGGGGGAGTCAGTTTCAAGGATTACAAGGATTAAGGCGAATTAAATGGGAGGGTCCCTGCCGGAAGGGAGTTAATCCTTATGGAGGAAGGGCCCAGTGGAAGAGCCGCAGGGAGGTTCTGTACTTTCGTGGGTCCTCAAGTGGGCGATTAGTATCTGATTTCCTTAATCTTTCTGTTAGCCTGAGGATAAATGTATATTGTTAGTTGGAATTGGAATTGGAATATAGAACTTAGGCCAAAGGCCAAGTGCTGGGACCTGTGAGGTCATTCATCGCTGAAAAGAAAATTGAGTAAATGGTTACGAAGATGTAACAGAAGGAAAACATCGCAGTTGTACTATGAAGCAATTGTTAGAAGAGGGGTGGAAAGTAAGGTGGAAGAAAGAATATGAATGGAGGTACAGCAAAAGGAATGAAAGGTGCTGCAGCTAGAGGCCCAAGGGATGCTGCAAAGAACCTTAAGTAATGCCTACCGTGCACCGTGCGTGAGGTGCATTGATAGCACTACCCCCTACGGAGCATATTGTTTGTTTTTACTAGTGACTGCTACTTTCGTGGTTTTTCTTTTGTACGAGTAGGAGTTTTTTTCCTTCCCCAATGAGGGGAATCGTCCCAGATGACGCCACGACGAGAATCCTGCACTGGGTAGAAAATTCCCGATATATCTTGTTCAGGTGCGACCAGTTTCTTGTGTTCCAGGAAACCGCCTGTTTGTTCGACATAGAGATTTCCGCACTCTGCAAGGAATACTATAAACACTCGTCGACAAAATCTCGTGATGGGACAATTTGACGAAGGAAGTTCTGAAGGTTTTAGGATACGTAAGATTGGCGGGATTTTGCTGTCCCGGATGCTTCGTGAACCCTTTGTTTATGATTTTAAACAATATTGTGTTGAAGTAGGGGTGATTATTTCCATCGTTGCTTCGGTAGTTAAGGATAAAACATTTGAGATTCCTATGCTAGGATTCTGGGAACAAATACGAAGTGCTAACCATGATTGTCGTGGTGGATATCCATGTATTGACATAGTTTTTTCAGCTTTCAACAGAGAGATTCGTCCATTTGAACAACAGGAGGAGAATTAGACGGAACTGGATTATCTTTATAATTATGAAGTATGTGTAAATTCTTGCATTTACCTTGTTTCTTGCAAATACCATTTTTTTTTACAAGCTACACAAATGGAATTTGAATAATTCAAACTTGTAATTAAAGAGAAGCTTTCGTGTTATCTGTAATTGTATGGATTACTCGCAAAAAAGTAACATAGTCGATTAAATTTTGGGAAGGAATTACCCTCCTTAAAAATCACAGATTTTGTGATGAGAATACAACGCAAGAGGAACACTTCAAAGCATTTGCTCATCTCTAAAAGGACAACTACCTTTTGCCTTTCGTGTTACTCCTCAGAAAGTATTATTTTACGCAGAGATATAGCAAAAAAAAAAAATAAAAAAAAAAATAAAATAAAATAAAATGTCCCACCCAGTCGCACCCTTTGGCCACACCCTTGCGCTTATTCACATGATTAACTTTAGCTATTAGGACCAAAAGAAAATGTAGTGGCCGTGTTAATCAGGTTATGGGATGTAGTTTTTTTCTCCTTTTCTCTTTTGCTTTTATTTTGATACAGCAACCCTTGACTTTAGGCGTATTTTTTTTTATATTATAACTAACAGATTTCACTTTCGTACGTCTACAGACGCGCATTGTTTATTCGGCATTAACCTTCATAATTTTTTGGTTTTCATTTTGCTCTTTTTAACTGATTCCTTTCTAGAGTAAACGTCCATTCCATCTGATGAGTGAACATTGTCATTTACTATTTTTACGAAAACATATTCCTTAATTTTGTTTCCCCATTTCAGTATGTAGAACTGAAAATTAAACATTCACAGTCCTTATGCTGTTGACGCACACTGATGTATAATAGTCTGTAAGTATGTCAAGTTGTACACAAGATTACGAAGCTAATTTTCAGGCATAATTATTCAGCTCCGTAAAATGCTTCATTGTCTTATACGTCATATCCCTCCGCTATTGTTTGTAAAGGATTTTCATTCAAGAACACAAAAAGAATTATCACAATTGTCGGCGAATGTAGTACGTATCTTGCATTGTCTTTATTTGGTAAAGCATATGTTCATTACTGAGTAAAATAATGATTAGTAGACATGAGGATATTCATCACTGACATTGACTTTGCTATTTGATGACAGTGAAACCAAGCCCCTCTCTACTGTCAGCGATTTAGTTGATCACATTGGCTTATTGCTCGGTTTGTTTGACCAAATTCTGTCATTTTTTTCTGGTCACCATAAGCTGCCTTCCTGGCCAATAGTATCATATCCTTCATATTCACGATTTCTGTTTCTCTTTACATCACCACTTCTGTTTCCTTTTTGTTACAAGAGTTTATATATATATATATATATATATATATATATATATATATATATATATATATATATATATATATATATATACATACATACATACATACATACATATATACACATATGTATATATATGTTTGTGTGTGTTTGTGAGATATCTGATGCTTGATCGTTTGATTGAAAGTTCTCTGACGTGGTGAATCCGATATCTAATGACGAAAAGGGTGGAGAACTTGAGCAAACTGGATAATTTTGAATAAGATCACGTCAGAAGACTAATACATTACCGTCCTTTAGGGCATCGATATTCCATGCAAGGTTTCAAATCTTGGTAATACTGGTTCATTCTCTCTCTCTCTCTCTCTCTCTCTCTCTCTCTCTCTCTCTCTCTCTCTCTCAGAACTCAGACATTTGTAATGTTTCTTCCTTCTAGCTTCTGTGACATTTTATTCTTAAGCTACGCGTTTTGGATCATGTGATCGAGGGGAAATCTTCAGCGATTTAATTATTTATTATTATTATTATTATTATTATTATTATTATTATTATTATTATTATTATTATTATTATTATTATTCAGATGAGTCTCATTTACCAATAATAATATTAAAGTGAACTCTGTTGGGAATGTATGGTGTGGGTATGTATTCCTTAGGATCAACTGGAAATTCACCTGATGGAAATGAACGATTTTTGAAAATATGCAGATGGAAAAGTATATGGTATGACGTCAAAGAAAGTTTGACATTCTTTTGTATATTTCCGTTGAATTTATATACAAGTTTGATGTGAAGGGATGTTAAGAATATGGGACTGACTGATGTTTGCAGATGGCAGTGTTGAATGCTGATGACGAAGAGAAGCTGTAGAGAATAGAAATTTAGTTCGCAAGTATTTATCAAATAAGAGAGTTGAAGATGGATTTTGGCAAGAGTAAATTGAATCTCTGAAGATGAAGTGTAAATTACTTGTATTGGTGGTAAAAGAACTGAAGACTAATCATAAAATGGGCAAAGCAAGAAAGGCAACAGGAGCTTTGCAGAAGAGGCGTGTCAAGGAAGGTTGAAACTGAAATGTATAAAGGATTCTCTGTACAGGTGGAACATGATTGTAAGTGAAAATAAATGTGAAAACTATCTCGATTTGATGAAGACCGTATCGTCTTGAGAGTAGATTCATCTTGTCTCATTGGTTTGCTTGAACTAGCTAATAATAACGATTGTAGTAAGTATAAGGTAACGAAAGTTGAAAGGGCAAAGAACAAAGAGAGGCAAAGATGTAAAAAAAGCAGAAAAGCAGGCAGTCGAAAAAGGACCACAATTAAAACGTTGTAAAAAAAAAAACTTTTAGACGTGTGACTCGTGCGCTGGAACATCATTCTTTATGTTAGGAAGAGATGAGAATACATACCTGCTAAGAGATTGATAGCGAATTTATGTAACGAAAGTCGACGTGCTTTTGATGGGGACGGTGCACATGAAGCAACCTTGAGGTTCTGGTAAATTCTAATTCAGCCGGTTAATCTTAATTCCATCAGTCAGAGGATAAGTGTGGCAAGTCTGTTGCAGTTTTGTTCTGACAAACAAAACCCGCCCTCCCCCTCATTACATGGAATACCGTATGAATACCAATAACAATAACGCATAAATCTTTGGACATCATTACATGCGAGTCCTCAGCATGTATTAAGTTCATAGTAATTATTTTTTTTCACTTGTTTCCTCACTGAAAAATTAATAACTGAAGATGCATGAGTGTTGACCGCTATAGTGAATTGCACCTTCGTCATCACTGTCTGTCTCTCAAAACTGGTAGAAAGTGAGGAAAAGCGGACTTACTCAAGTCAGAGTCTACTCTAGAAAGTGATGCTTGCACACGCAATCACACATTAAGTTGAAAATCACGTTTAACACCGTGTGATGCTTTCAGCTTGTGCTTACGCATACGAGCAAGCACGGATTGCGTCATGTGATGCCCATTTGTTAGCATAGTTACATCACAAACAGCAGCGACATATAAAGATGCCATGAGATTTATTATTTTTCCTTCAGCTTTTCATACTATTTCTTCCCTAGTTTGCCCGGTCCTAAATACACACATAGATACATGTAAGTATGTATGTATGTATGTATGTATGTATTCAGTGCGTTCAATAAACACAGACTAAATAAAAGAAGCGAAACTGAACTAAGAGCAGCCTAACTTTGGCTCCCCCGAATGAATGCAAATAAATTTGCAAATTTTATCTACCGCTTCAAAAACAAATAACCCGAACCCTAGAAACGCCGAAAGTGTTCTGTCATTTAAAAGCCCGAAAAAGAAAGAAAAAAAAATTCCTCCCGCGTTATCGGCCTTCACAGTAACTATGGGAGAAGAGAAGTGATATATTTACGATTCAGCTGTAAGAGGCGGTGATGTATAACCCCTCAGTCGCTTAAGGCCGTCTCTTGCCGATGGAAAGATTATACGAATCTGAACAATTGAAGCAGCAGAAGTTTTACGAAGCAGAAGTGGAACAAAAAGGACCAAGGGCGAAACGTATCGTAATATACCAGAACTTTTGAGAGAGAGAGAGAGAGAGAGAGAGAGAGAGAGAGAGAGAGAGAGAGAGAGAGAGAGAGATGCATGCCGTTCCTTATTGAATTAGTAACAGCAATCTCTTGAAGTGTAGCTGCACTAGTTACTAAGGCACGACATTACGTTTTATCACGGAGTACCCAAAGAGTAAAGTGTTTCATTTGGCTGCATCTTATTTTTATATGTTTGTTTGGAAATGCATTCCTTATATGATGATGCCGACAGAATATCATTAACTTGACATGGCTTTTGAGGTATGTGCGAACAGAGGCATTGACAGATTTTACCCCTTTTGAGTTCTCGTTTATTTCCTTTCCTATTGCTGTATTTCTGTGGGCACTTTTTTTTTTTTTTACAGATCATAACATAATGTATTAATGTTTTATCAGGGGATTCCGAACAAGAAGCAGATTTTCCGGTATTTCTAGTTAATAATTAGTTTACAAAAAGTTGTTTATTTCAGATGAAATCCGGACAGAAGTTGTTGAATCCTGATAAGGTGAGATAGGTTCGCTAACACGAAAAAATAACCAGTTTACAAATATCCACAGAAATCTTACCAACTCAGAATTTGAAAAATAAAATTAATGAATGTTCTTACGATGATTCCATAGCCACAGACGCCTGTAACGAAAGAGAAAGGTACCTCAGTGAACTGTAACCCCTTCAAATCTAGAAGCTTCTGGTGACTGACCTTCTGTGGAAGAAAGTAAGAGAGCGAACAGAGTAACTGTATCAGCATCCGAATGAATACTGAAAACTAAGTCTAATTGTGTGAATGGTTGTATCCAGTTCTCCGCTCGATCCCTCCAGGACATCCTTCCAGTCCGAACCGGGTCTTGTTGATCTTGGCGGCCTCGGTCTAACGCAGCGAGATTACGTTACTGGAACCATCATCTTTTCCGAGAAAACGACATTGGTCCTGCCAGCGTGAAAGCCAGTAGCCGGGAAACGAAAGTCTTGTGTGTCGCAAGTGGACATCTTTGAATATCTGTACCATTCTGTACAGGATAACAATTAGACCATCAATTTTGAACTTTAACTTGGAAATTAGAATAACTGGTTTACTCCAGATTAAGATTTTGTCGCGGAGACAACTTTAACGTACATGTCAAGAGATCAGTCGTGATCGAGATTACGTTAATGCTTGGAGGTTTGGTCAGAATTTGATGTGAAGTTGAGCAGACACACAGCTCCTTTACAGAATCAGAATTAGAAAGTAAAACAAGAATTGTACAAACGCTTGACTTGTCGCTAAAGTGGTGACCAGATTGCACAAACCCTGACCTACTGGAACAATGTCCGGATTGAATGGAGATTTCTCAGATGCAGACTGGACAACCTAACCTTCTCAAATATACTGTATAGACCCCAGTCTGCTTCAGAGACAACCACTGTTTGAAACTGCAAGCAATGTAATAGTTTCTTGGGATTTGGTATTTTGATACTTGCCGGTTGTCTGGAAAATTCCAGAACAAGGCGGTTGAGAAGGCATCCAAACAGACATGTGGGTCTCACGCTTCTCACTGCAGTAATTTCTCCCAGTTTCTTTTTTATTCTCGATTATGGCAACTGTCCTTAATCCATTCCATTCAGCAGTAAGCACCCATTCAGTCTTTCGTTTCTTGTTTTAACACGTTTCCTTGAGCACCTGTACAATTTAAACAACAAAGAGAGAGAGAGAGAGAGAGAGAGAGAGGGGGGGGGGGGGGGCTGTACAAATCATTACTGAGAAATTTTCGTAATATATTGTACTTGTAGTCATGCGCGAGGCTTGCGGTCTGAATTTTCGTAGATTCCCATTGCCTAAACAGAGTATCTTCATAATGAGAAAAGTATACAGGGTTCCTTTTTCATGAAGAGTGCAATGTTACGGTGTTGGACATAAGGAGATTTACTCAGAGAAAAGCGTATAGGCCTACGCGTCATACTCGCCCAAAGATAATTTTGGTGAACAAGGGCAAAAATATGTGGATACAATTGTTGTTTTTTACTTTAAAAGTAGACCGTTATAACATTATTCTCAAAGGCCGCTCAAGGAACTTTTACGAAAATTTGATCAACGATTAGCACAAAAATTATCTACCCTCTCTGTTGGCAATGGTGCGTGTCTCCGGGAAAATCCCCAAATCAGGCGGATATGATTGTGGGTGTTTATAAGAAATGTTGAGATTTAGATTTGACAATAGGATTATATAATAAATTCATTATTACAATTTGCACGGGAATATACAGGGAAAACGAGGATATAATAAATTAACTCTTTATATTCGACAAGTTTAAAATTGGCATTTTGAAGGATGGTTTCGTACGAAAATGTGAACCCAACATTTGATAATGAAGATTCATAGGAAAATATAAGATTTTTATTTGAAATGGGGCTTTATGAGAAAATACAGGATTTAGACTTGATGATGCGGGCCCAACAGAAAAAATTGGGATTCACAGTTTACTAAACTGAGCAACAGAGGATTAATTGGAAGTTTATATGATTCACAGTTAACATGAAAGGTTTACATGAAAAAAATAAAATTTGTAACAGACAACGGCGATTCCAAAAAGTGAAGTATATAACATAGGGATTAAATCTTCCATGAATAGATTAAATTCAGGGACGTTGTTTACAGATTCAAAATTTATGTCTAGTCACCTAGGCTTTCACTAATAAAAAAAAAACCTTAATGCGAGGACAGTTTACTTGGTAACAGTATCAGTATGTTTCTTTGCTTGTTAGCGTTTCACTCCTTCCATTAATTTGTCTCTGCCGGGTTATCGATCATAGATACTGGACACCAAGGTACCATGGTACTTAGGTACGACTCCTGGTTTTTCTGGTACTCGGTTGCCATCCTTTCCTGAAATCTTACGGAATTCGCCGGAGGATGTTATTTACTTTTATGTCAAGTATTGCGTCGTATCCGCTGTCATATGACCCTTAAATCGTGACTGTTTTTGTGATTTACAAGTTGGAGGCAAAGCAACAATCATATACTAATATATATATATATATATATATATATATATATATATATATATATATATATATATATATAGTATACAAATATATACTGTATATATATCTATGTATATATATACTGTATATGCCGTATCTCTTAAGGTGATAGCTCCTATAAATTAAGAAAGTGAAACCTTACGCCATCTTGGGGATCCGTTCATTAATATATACTGTATATATATCGAAAAACCACTCTGATAACACCATAGCCAACTCAGCTTCGTTTTCGCATGGTGTACTGTATATAACGATTAGACATTACTAAAACTAGTGTTCTTAGACTAAAATGCTCTATTAGATACATCTAAGGTAACACACCTATGAAGAAAAATGCTGCGGTACCCAATTCTTGGGTTGTGTCATCAGTAAACTATGCGATGCACGAAAATGGATCTGATGACGTAACCAAGATGGCGTCATGAATGAAGGGGCTTCACTATGACGTCACAGTGAAAAGTTGACGTTGGGGTTTGGGGTCAGGAAGCGGGGGAAGCAATAGTCGGCGGGAGGGAGTAGCTGATGGGCGGGACCCGGTTGGCGATGGTTGGCCGTTTCTCTAT
This sequence comes from Macrobrachium rosenbergii, assembly GCF_040412425.1. Lineage (NCBI taxonomy): Eukaryota > Metazoa > Arthropoda > Malacostraca > Decapoda > Palaemonidae > Macrobrachium > Macrobrachium rosenbergii. The sequence goes on along the minus strand of NC_089746.1, from coordinate 53,954,903 downwards.
AATCTTGAAGGCTACCATCTTGTCACGATTGTCCTATTCTTATGGTCTTCTCCCGGTCTATCATTAATGACAGCGCAAAATTGAGCTTTTAGATCGAGCGAGTTTTGCGCTAAAATTACGCCTGACGATGGCCTTGACACACAAAGTTCTCCTGGTGTAAATTTCGTCCGTTCAGTTTTTCTCTGCCTTTGGCCAAGATACACAAGTTGTGTATCTTGCCTGAACAACAAAATTGCATTTCTTTGATGAAAAGTCAACCGAAGACAGAAAACCTATACTTGGGATCTTTAACAGTAGAGGAAGGGGCAGGAGGATAGCTTTAGGTTGGGGTATGAGAAGGGGATTTGGTGAGTTGAGAACATGAAATCCTTCTCCCCCACCCTCACCCCATCACACACACACACACACACACACACACACACCATGGAGAAAGATAGTTGCACCTCGGCTCCTGTTATATTCCTATGATCCCTCAACAGAGCTACAAATTCTAAAAAAAAGTTGCAACAGGAGAGTTTTTTCATAAGAGCATAGAGCAGAAACACCTAATACAGTTCCTGTTGAAACCGTACGAATCGACGGAAGAATGAAAACGAGTTATGAGTAACTGGTATCTGAAGTAACCTTGAAGGTGGACGGGGGTAGGAAGGGTGGAATCGGACGAGGCGTTGGGGATGCCGGAGAGGGAGGGTTTGTTGGGGGAATATGTAGTGAGTAGTGTGATAAGAGTTGTGACTGTCGGAGTGGTAGTAGTGGAAGCGGTGAGTGGTGTGCATTTCTTCCCCCACCGACGCGTCCGGCAGACCAACTTTTACTGCTGTGCGAAACCGTCGAACTTCTGTGGTGTTTTGAGCTATTTGGTGAATGACAGTGGATTTTTTCGTGTAATTGTGATTGTTGTGTGCATGTACTCAAGTCCATCATTGCGAAAATCCTGTGGAATTCTTTGAGTAAAGTGACCTGGCTGGTATCTCGAACCGGTCTCTTCGTAAGATGTGTCCCAGTGGTTGCTGGTGCTGACATTACGCAACCACCTGTAGCTGAGCTTCAGTTATTTCATTCTGGAAGTTTGACACAGTCGTATCTACCGTCTTTAGCGACTCGTGCATGTAGTGAAACGTTAGTCAAGTACAAGAAATACTGTTTTATTCGTAGACAGACCTCCGGGACAACCAACGCCATGGTGAACCTCAGCTTTCTCCTATGTTTCTCAGAAAATGTTAATAAATACAAAGTGACGAATCCTATGAAAGAAGTTCAACAGCCACCAGATGCCCCCGATAAAGACAGAACAAGTACAATCTTCTATCGGGTAGGTAGTCATTTTTAGGCCCTGTGGCCCATCCCATTTTCTTTAGGCCTACGCCCATTCCCTTCTTGCGGTATCTTAGGAAGATACGGTGTTGATATTAGGTAACGAAGTCTTAGAATACCCCATCGAGAGCCAGGGGCGTCAGTAGGCTTATCACTGTAATCCTTTCTTTAATGTTGTCGGTGTTTTTCCAGGGTGAAGGGGAGGTTAGGCATACAAGAGAAGTGTCACAGTTTCATAAGTACTCCCAATTCAAAGCCCCCGTAGGGGGTTAGCGCCGTCTGTGCACCTCTTGTGGTGCATTGTAGGCATTACTTACGGTGTTTTGCAGCGTGCCTTCGGCTCCTAGTTATAACACCGTTCGTTCCTTTTTGCTTTACCTCCTTTCATATTCTCTTTCTTCCATCTTATTTTCCACCCTCTTCTAACAAATGATTCATAATGCAACTGCGAGGTTGTCTTCCTTTTGCACTTTCAAACCTTTTACTGTCATTTTCCGTTTCAGCGCTGAATGACCTCATAGATCCCAGTGCTTGGCCTTAGCCTAAATTCTGTATTCAATTCAGTTCCTAATTCAAAGTTAACTTTATTTCTATCATGTATTTTATATAATGAAGTCGAATCTTGTTGAAATTATACATGGCCAGATGTCATTGTTATTGTTTGGGATGCCTTTTTTTTTTTTTTTTTTTTTTTTACTGAGGCTGCATTTTGCTGTAATTCTGTTAGTAATAAAGTGGGTACTTACTTGAAATTGTTGCTGTATAAATTTATTTTTCACTCATTATATGCGCAGATAACGTTGTTGACAGTGTTTATGTAGTTGTTTGTTGAAATTTTTATTAGAATAAATATTGTGCGTCCTGTAAACTTATCTATCCATTAATTACATAATAACAGAAGTACTTCTAATGCCCCCCAGTAACTACGTCTGTTTTGTCAGTTTCTTCGTTTTCAGTACATGATACCATTATATGTAAACCACTGCCATATTTATGTAATTTAAATTTGACATGGTTTTTATCATACACTATATATATATATATATATATATATATATATATATATATATATATATATATATATATATATATACACATACATAGTGTACATGCAATATATATAATATATATACATATACATATATAATTATGCCTTTTCCTTTTAACTGTGTGTTAAATTTAAGCAAGTTTCTTGTGATAGGGTTATTAGCATCATATATATCCATTTTCCATTCCTGGTAGCAACCCCCTGTAGACGACTCAGTACTAGGTACTCAATTTCGGCTTGGGTAAAGAGGCCAAGCGGTTGTTATTGGAACGTGCTTATAGCGTTCTTACTTCGTCTAGAGCTCTTGCCTGGGTCCACTTGTTAGTGGTTGTCACGAATAATGTCAATATGTTGGTCTTAACGATCAGCTTACTTAAACAGCATTTGGCTAACAACCGCCGTGAGTCATGAATATGGGACTATCAACCTCATCCAAAAGAATACTACGCCTGGCTTAGGCAAGTCAACATCATCTAGAACTACCCCTGCCAAGGGTAAACGGCACACACACACATATGTGTATATATATATATATATATATATATATATATATATATATATATATATATATATATATATATATATATATATATATATATATATATATATATATATATATATATACTCTAATCCAATTTCTCGTCCATTCTTTTCCCCACGCAGAAGTCGTATGTAAATTAACGTTCATAGGACAGCCAATTAAGCTGAACCTAAACCCTCTTCCATTCATGCACGAGGCAGATTTATGCTATTACTATCGACGTTTCTCGAAGACTGGAAAAAAATGATCAATAATTTGTTTTTTATCATTAAAAATTTATTTGTGGAATTTTTGGTATCATTGCCTGGTAAACCAATATTTGTCAATAATGTTTGTGTGCGCTTGTGTTCTTAAGTTGCTGTTGTCGTCTAAATATCGATTGGCTAAGAGTACCTCCCATTGATTGGCAATTTGTCACTGTCGGTGACTCGAATGGTGATAAAATAGGGTTGCATAATTATCACTAATGGGATCAGCGGTAGCTAATTGTGCGTAATAAGTCTATTACGTCATCGAGTATGGTATGGGTACTTCAGGAAAGAGGCTGCCGCCTAACCACAAGTTGGGTAATGGCATTTTGGAGACCCTGAACCAGTACTGCCGGGTAATGCCGGCCTTGTTCCGGCCTTGCTGTCTCTGGCACAGACTAGTCGTGGTAATGTCAGTCAGAAAGGGGTTGTTATTGTCTGATGTTGCTGTTAAGAGAGAGCTGCATGAGAATCGGATAGCTGAAGAAGTGGACAGTCTTGACCAACCGTTTCTATGACTCCTGATTATCGGCGTCAAACAGTATCCTGCTCTAGTACAAAAATATGACTTCCCCGTTTATCATCCCTTTGTATTGTAGTTGTGGCATTTTAACTTTATCTGGTTTAAACTCGCTCCCTTCTAGTTTGATCTAATGTACATCGTACTTACAGCAAAATATTATTAGATTAGTCTCGTCCTTGAAGTAATTGTTATGGAAAATATCCTGATTTTATTTCTCCTCGCGATGTTATCATTATTCATGGCGGAATAAGAATGACGACATGCATTTTTTCCCAAATCTTTCTTAAAGAATCGGCCGTCATGTTTTTGTTCTGTTGAGGCATTTCCTCAAATTGTTAAATACAGGCGTGTTGCAACTGTCCAGATAGCGCAACAATCCTTGCAAGGAAGAAGAATAAAAAGTGAAGAAGTTGAACGGGATGAGGATCGAGGGAAAAGTCTAGCGACAGCGGACTTTTTTTTCAGCCGTCTTCGATTAGTTAAATTTATTCTGTAAATAAGATTGATGATTGTGAGGAGGAGGAAAATTTGCAATTTGTGGTGACACTGTTCATGTTGGGGTAGTCTGCAATCATGTAAATATAATGTTACTTTATTCTTCCTACTGCTTATAACCACAGTAAGAAAGGTCTTGCGATAGAGTAGGTATTCTGGGTTCTAAAATCGCTGTTGTGCAGGGAACTTTAACCATGTGTGTGCACACCACAGTCCCTCTCCCCAAATTCAAAGCCTGGTGACGTCACAAACTGGGTACGAATTCTCGGGAGTTACCCAAGAGAGTGAGAGGATGACTAGTTTTATTTGGCAGAAGGGAAAAAATAAATCTCACCAATTCTTTACGGTTCTTGTATTCTGGCTCCTTAATTGTTGCCCAAGGTATTTTCGTCAATCATAAACATGACCCGTGCGGGGAATTTATTTGCTTTTAGTTTTTTTTTATGTACTTGACAGAGGGTACAAACCTGCGGTGACGTCATGATATTTGCGTAATTATTATTATTTGCCCATAAATGTAAATTTTTGTTGGTAACTTTTAGGTGAAGGAACCTCTTTGGTAATTACCAACCCATTCTCTCTCTCTCTCTCTCTCTCTCTCTCTCTCTCTTTGAATGGTATCGTGATACCTGTGGGTTTTTCTACCACCCATGAGTTGGACCGGGAGTTTTTTCATGGTTCTCATTAGCCGTTATTGTTTTTATTATTTTTTTTTACTGGTGTAAAGTCGGCCGAAGTATAAACCTAATGGCCCACATAGTTTCCAGGGAGATAGTTTTACATGTGAATGTAATTATTTGTGAAATAGCTTTTGTGTACTTCCGCGATTCCATTAACTTCAGGAAAACAAAATTCCAAAGGGTTGGGAAGAACGAAATCAGTTATCATTTGATTCTCTCTCTCTCTCTCTCTCTCTCTCTCTCTCTCTCTCTCTCTCTCTCTCTCTCTCTCTCTCAATGAAGATATGATCAGGCATTTGTCTAATCTGCCTTCACCTTCGTCTAGTCAGGTTCTTGTAAGGGGGTCAAACATTTCTTGTACCTGTACTTTTAACCTTTACCTTTTCAAAGGACAGAATTCGCGTCAGGGGAAGTCTATCGAGAGAGTTGTCCCTGGAGTGGCATTTGTCCATATGTTTTTGTTTTTACCATTTTGAAAAAAACAGCCTGTAGAGCTGATAATTATAAAAATACAAGAGTGCCAATTTCCTATATATGTATGTTTGTATGTATGTATGTAATATATATATATATATATATATATATGTATATATATATATTATAGATAGATAGATAGATAGATAGGAAATTATTGGCATTTTGTAATTTTGCAATTATCAGGTCCACAGCCTTTTTGTCAAACGTAAAAAATATTGAAATATATATATATATATATATATATATATATATATATATATATATATATATATTATATAAATATATATATATATATATATAATATATATTTATTTATTTTAGTACATTGTTTGCTGGCACGTCTTTTCTTAATTTTCTCCAACTGCTAATGCACACGTGGCTCCCACAGTTCACTGGCAAGACCTCAAATATCTCCAGTGATTTTTCAGTGTTCAAGGGGGGACAAACAAAACCACTCCAACATACAATAGGCCTACTATTTAGCATTCGTCATAGCTTTCGGTGAATGCCAAATAGTAGAACCATTATGTATTGGAGTATTTTTAAAATCAGTTTGAAGGCTAAGTTTTTTTTTTTTACGAAAACGACTTGCTGTTCTTGGACTGATTTTACAAAGATTTAAATATTTTGAATAGTATCGCCGCTGAGCACCCGACAGTTTGAAAAGTGTGAAAGAGCACCTAGTCACGGAACTCTGACGAGTTTCTGAAACTATCCTATAATAGGCTCCGTAGGGGGTTAGTGCCGTCAGTGCAGCTCATGCGGTGTACTGTAGGCATTACTTCAGGCTCTTTCAGCGTCCCTTCGGCCCCTAGCTGCAACCCCTTTCATTCCTTTTACTCTACCTCCGTTCATACTCTGTTTCTTCCATCTTACTTTCCTCAACCCTCTCCTAACAATTGATTCATAGTGCAATGCGAGTTTTTTTTTTCCTCCTGTTACACCTGGCAAACCTTTTACTGTCAATTTCCGTTTCAGCGCTGAATGACCTCACAGGCCCCAGCGCTTGGCCTTTAGCCTAAATTCTATATTCTATACCATTTAAAGAATAGGAACTTGCATTTCAGGTTGAGGTATTGACTGTACTGTCTAAAGTAATCGTTTATGGGAAATACATATAGGCTATACAGGCATGTATATATTTCAGGCACTGCACATTTCAGCTTGCCAGTCACAACTGTAATGGCTGTTGCTTCTAGTCGGGACTTTACTTAATTGTATTTAATTTTAACTTTGTCTTTCACATTTATTGAATGATTGGGTCTTCTGAGATACAGTGCCTTATTAGAATTTTTAAATGATGTACAGTGTAGAAAGAATTTTTTTTCGAAATGGATTTTCATTAAAATTAAAATATATTATAATTATTAGAATGTTTGGATGATGTACAGTATAGGAATGGTTATTTTGGAAAATGATTCTTATCAAAACTTAAACAGAGCCTCTCGAAATAGCCCTCATTAAGTACCCGTCAGTTATCATGTGGCCTATTTTAACACCGTTACTTATGGATGAAAATGCATCGTATGCTCAAGGATTTGTCGTAAATTATGCATCTGGAAAAAAAAAACACATAGCCTATATGTAGTGTGTGTGTACGAGTATGTACATATGTTTGCGTAAAAAGGACAGGATGCATGTAATGACTTACAAGGCGTTGTCCAAGAGTGAGAGGAGGACGAGGGAGTGGGGGTAAGGAGAGAGAGAGAGAGAGAGAGAGAGAGAGAGAGAGAGAGAGAGAGAGAGAGAGAGAGAGAGAGAGATGCCTTGCCTGTAGGGAATATGTGGGACAAGGTCAGACTCAGTCGGCGCGTTGCTCCTGTAGCGCCCATTTAATTCCGCCATGGTTCTGCTGCAGTGTTCTTGAACTGTCAAAAACAAAGAAGAAGAAGAAGAAGAAAGAAAATATGAAAATCGAAGCTGTGGATTGAAGCCATGGGTTGTGCCAAGAATCTAAGTCCACTATCAGACAGACCGAGGGTGGAGTGTCCTTACTATGGACCCCCGTCAATGGGATTATTTCAAAGGAATTTTTCTGAGGCATAAAGTTCGCAGCTCAGTGACGCCGGCTTCGTCAAATCTGATAGAATAGGGAGAAGTGCCATTCGTAACGCTTTCGCAAGGTTCGGTATGAAGTCTGTTGCAGCCTTAATTTTTTTTTTTTTTCACATGTGTACCTTTTTTCTGCCGTAAAGTGAGTGACTCTACTTCCTAGTGATGAAAGATCAAGCTTACTTCGAGCTGTATGAATCTCTCTCTCTCTCTCTCTCTCTCTCTCTCTCTCTCTCTCTCTCTCTCTCTCTCTCTCTCTGTTTTTAAAGGAATATGGTTTTAATTCGATATACATGAAAATATCATAAGTTTTGTTTGCTTATGCCATATAGAATATATATTTAAATTCATACATGCTTGCCATATGTAAGATGTACACACACACACACACACACACACACACATATATATGTGTTTTGCGCGACTGCGCTTAGCAGTGTATGATCTTTTTTTTAACTCTAGCTTTTCAGCGAAAAACAGGAACATTCTGCCCTGATGGATAAAGAAACCTTGAAAAAAGTTACTGTTTGGCAGTCACCTAGGCTGTATCGTGTGAGTTCAGAACCTTCTATTTGGTTAGGCTCTGTTTGATTTCTTGATAAGTGAAGCGAATCACCTTGTCTCTTCCCACAGTCTTGACTTTCATTTCGTCTTTTATTTTCTTATGATTGTTATTATTTTTCGTAATTAAAAAAACAGGTAATAGGTGGGATGATAATGAAGGTGGTTTTCATTGAAATAATGGCAACGAATTTATTCATTAAAATGGAGTTTAAATTTTTGTATGTGACAAATTTGTCTGCTAGAGCAGTTGCAGGGGAAGTGTAGACTTGTGAAAAATAAAATTTTCTGAGATAGTGACGATGAATTTGTTGCTTTTGAAATTGCTATGCATCGTTGCTATGGGTGAGACTTTTTTTTTCTTTATACTTGAGAACCATTACTATTTTCCTTAAGATTCCGTTAACCATGACAGTTTTTCGTAACACTTGGAGAACGACGACAATTTTTTGGTGGTCCAAGCTTAGCATTTCTTGTCACTTCGAGAACCATGACAGGTTATAGCGACCCAAATCTGGATCCTACGCACAGGAGAAAAACTGTGTCAGCGTACTCTGCCTGTCGGGGGCATGGCATTTAGTGATGCCCATTGGTCGGTATTTTTAGGCTTCTAGAAGAAGCTGAATGAAAAGAAAGATTCACAAGTAGGCTATGCCCAGTTATATTGGGATCCGCTGAAATATATTTATGCATTTAAATATTCATAAGACATTCTGACAGTTTGAGGTTCATTTCTGGTTTCGCAAGCCCTCCTATACATTCATAGCACGTGGAGCTCATTTGGTGGCAATGCACGATAACCTCTGATAGGAACCAGTTATCCGGTTGGTGCAGCAATGATAGATGAAAGGATGGTGATGCAAGTTGGACTAGAACATCCCTTTAATGATAAATGCTTTTTTTTTTTTAGGTCGAATTGTGACTTTAGAAAATAATTTAATTTCCGTTTTACTTACATAAACATAACGAGATTTGATGCGACGATTCTTTGGAAATGATTGATGAATCACTTTCATTCTTTGAAACTAGACCCGCTTTGATATTTTACGAAGGCATAATCCTCTAGTTTAGATGCCTTGTCTAATATTTTGTTCTTTCTCTCCCACAGGTGAGTGAATGATTTAAAGGAACGATTCAACACAAGTTATTTCTCGTGAGTATCGACAATAGTTTTTCACGGACATTCTCATTGTATGTTAAACGACGGTATATATATATACAGTATATATAAAAAAACTAGGTCACGGGCCAGTGTTGGAGCTTCGAGGTCATTTCGTGGCTCGGTATTTTAAATAGTCATTGATTGGGTGAGACGGATGGCGTCTGATGCAAGGTCGCTGTGAGTGTGTGTGGCGGGGGTGTGACCTTCCAAGGTTAGTGGTACTTTTATTACTCATGTGGACGACTGATAGTACTGAAAGACTGGTTAAATTATTAAGTTATATCGACCAACTAGTAACGACCATTTTAACAACAACTATCATATTACTTAGTATTGTTACTTCTCAGTCTTATCGTTTTCTTTATCGTACTCATATTTTTTTATTCTATGTTGTTAAGCGGCATGCTCCCTTCCATTGGCATTTCCACACCACAAGTACAGGGAACACCAGTTTTGCAAGACCCTGTTAATTCACATAATCTCTCGTTTGTTACGAAAACGAATTGATCGTTAATATCCAAGTGTGCAAACATTTATACGGAACATGCTTACACATCAACGAAAACTGTGCAAAACCGAGAGAAGAGAGTCACGAGTGAATAAAAACCTAGTACATATAAATGCTGAGTACAAGGGTAGCGGTAAAGGTGTTATTGAGCAGAAGAAAAAAAAAACGCGCACAAAGCGCTAGGAAGGGGAGTCTCGTACACCGCTTCCTCCTATTTCGTCATCTGTGAAGGAAAATGATCAATGTAGGAAGTGCGGGTACACGACAGTTCTCTCATTGCATTCTTTACGACTGTTTGTTTGTCATTATTCTAGACTTCTTCAGTCTCGTTTATTTACTGTCGTATTTTTGTATCTTTCAGTCATGCATGAATGGGACATGTACTGTTCTTGGCTAGTATTGCAAATCCTTGTAGGTCATGAATGTAACTTCTGAGTTCTTGGTACAGGGACCCTTATTTGCTGTGATTAGTAAACAAATGATACGCACGCGGTTGCGTGTTATGGCGTGCATGCGCCCTCAGGGTTAGGAGATTAAAAATCCCTTCCTCATTCGTATCCGCCATAATCTAACTTTTCCTCCATCATAATGATATAACGACGTTATAACACCTCATCTCATGCTCTTTCATCGTCCACCCCTTCCATGGTACTTCGTCCTTCTGTCCCCCTGATATATATTCGTCCCCTCCCTTCCCACCCCCTTCCTTCCCTCGTTTATTACAAATCCTCCCCCCATCCCTGACATAAATAACCTTCAGCACCACTATATCTACTTCTACCAGAAAATAGATCTCCCTCCCCCCCCTTCCCACACCCTCTAATCTTGTCTGCTTCCACGACAAGAATTTGTACGAGAATATATATATATATATATATATTTATTTATATTTTACCTTGCAATGGACTCTACCTATTTTCCGCTACGATTGTCGTTTCTTTTTTTATAGCATTTGTCCTTGAAGATATTATTCTGGCGTTTATGTTTCAGTACGGGGAAATATCAAATTGGTTCTTATGTCAGTTTGTGTTGTAAGTGTCTTTTGCTGAACTGATTTTTTCTGTTGTAGATGATAATAGATTTTATGAATAATTTTGCTCGTTTTCCTTTGACTAGGTCATTATTTTGTAGGAAAAAATCCTTTGCACGTTTGAGAGAGAGAGAGAGAGAGAGAGAGAGAGAGAGAGAGAGAGAGAGAGAGAGAGAGAGAGAGAGAGAGAGAAGTCTGGATGGAGTTGTCCTTCAGGAGGAAGAGGTCACGAACGAGGATAGTGTGCAGATAAGGGAGTTAAGAGTATTGGAGAGGGTGCGGGGTTGCAAAGGGGGAGATGGATGATGGAGAGGGAGAAGAATGATGCCTTCTGTGGAGGGGGAGGGAGAACACGTGACCATGGAGGGCGGAACCAGGGAGGGGAGGGAGGTCCCCCGGAAGTACAAATAGTCATAGAATGTGCAAGTAAGTGTTGGTGGTGTGGAACTTCCCCATCCAGTCCGAAGCTGTGCCCCGAGGTAGTCAGGAAGGGGATACACGTCGACATTCTCTCTCTCTCTCTCTCTCTCTCTCTCTCTCTCTCTCTCTCTCTCTCTCTCATGCGTCAGAAATACTGAATGCGTGTGCACATTCGTGCTTACCTCATGCACGTACCTGCATATGTAAATTCGTTCATTCCGAGGAACTATTTTGCAACCGCCACAAATTTGGTGGCAACCAGAGCGTGAGCGTGTTGTGAAATTGCCAATAAGAGATCGAATGGACGACTTGCATCTCTTATGAATGTACCGTCATCAATAACTTCCTGTTAACTTAATTGCAAAAAAATTGATTGCACGTATGTAAATGAATGGAATAAAAATTCAAGATGTGGATATTTTTTTTATTTTATAGGCATTAGGCAATTATAAATGTGTGAATTTCGGATAAGAGAATTAAGTGATTTTCGATCGAAATGGTCCTCTTTATTGTGAGGTGAGTTGTATATGTAAATTGTAACGATAGAGTAATTGCAAATATTTAGTTAGCATATTAGCTTATTAATCATGGATGGATGTTAGCTTATTAAACATGGATGTGATCAAATGAATGATTGCGGTGTCCAGAATTACTTGAGTTATCAAAACGGACTTGTACAGTACATGTAAACTAGGAAAATAAAGAGGTAACCGATTTGCCGGATTTATTTATAAGATATTGATTATTTCTCTCCCTCTTTTTAATATATATATATATATATATATATATATATATATATATATATACATACATACATATATATATATATATATATATATATATATATATATATATATATATATATATAGCATATATATATATATATATATATATATATATATATATATATATATACATACATACATACATACATATATATATATATATATATATATATATATATATATATATATACGCACACATATATAGTATGTGTATGTATAAATAACACTTTTGTTTCTTTATTCTGCGAATAGAGCTGGCTGTTGATAATCATTTAACACCAATCGGTATTATTATTGAGCGTCATATAGCTTCCTTGTATGAAGGATATGTACTGGCATGATTTGATTGTGTGACTGTCTGTCTGTCGCTTCGTATGCATTCCGTCATGGCGGTCAAGAGCTCCGTTATTCCTCCATGTCCTTGGGTCCTTCCTTCCAAGAGGAAGAATCTCCTTTTTCAGTTGTCACTTATTTCCTTGATTGGTTGATAAATGTTTTGTTGTTTGATGGTGGTTGTGTTTTTACCTGCCAGTCTTGAGTAGAATATCGAACTGTTTCTAGTATAGACGTAAATGAGTCCGTATGGATTAGGAGGGTATTATTTTCTGTTTTCCATTTCCTATCCTTCCTCCCTTCCTACCTCTACACGTGTCAATGCCGTGTTTACTCGTGAAAAGGTGTTTAGTATGCAGTGTGCTTGCGTGCTCACCTATCACGTGAGGGTCTTTGCTCGCGTCTCCTCTTCCTCTTCCTAGTAATGTTGTAAGCTTACACACGCGCATATATACTAGCATTAAGCCATTTCTCCTAAATGGGAGTGGCTTCGGAAACAGAAGTGTCACAACAATCATTAATACACTTACACAGAAGGCTTAACGTCAACAGGTCGGACCCCCTACACACACCTTGCGCCATGCACCTCTTATCTTACGCGTCCATTCTCCCTTCCTGGGTATTAAGACCCTTCCTTACCAATACCACTTTTACACACACACACACACACACACACACACACACACACACACACACACACACACACACACACACACACAATATTGTTTGATACTTTTTTTTTAAATAAGCCAGCCAGTCAATTATACTAATGTACTATTATAAGTCAAACGCGTATTGTTCCTGTATATGATTTAAACGTCCACGCCAGTTATCCTTGCGAGAATTTCTTCCAAGATAAATAAAGATGCTGTACATGGAAATTATCAACTCTGAGATGAGATCTCCTAACCACAGGATTTGAAGGAGCATCTGGATCAGAAATTCAATGCTTTGCGCTGGACACTGCCAGAGTAAGGAACCTGTTTTCAACTGAAATTAGGAGAAAATGAAAAAAGAAGTCGGGGAGACATCAGTTGTCAGGTCTCGTACGAGATTACAGAAAAAAATGATCTGAGAACTCGTTTCAAAGGGCAGGCAACGATGGTGGAGCCGCACGGCGAATTTTAGTGTCTTGTAGATTTCATTGAAGGTTTTTATATTGAGGTGATATATGAGTTTTAACTGATTTTTTTCTTATGCTTTTGAAGGGTTTTTCATCCGTAAGCCGCTTCTTGTTTCAAGAGAAAATAATACGACAGTTATCTCCAAGGCCGTTCTTAAATTTCCTAGCCGAGGGAGAATCTCTAGATTGTGTTTCAAAGTGCAAAAACTTTTGCAACCAGTTTCATGATTAATAATAATAATAATAATAATAATAATAATAATAACAATAATAATGTTGTTGTTGTTGATGTTGCTGTTACATGACTCCACCTGCAACTAAAACTAGTTTTTCATGGGTGCTATTATTCCCTTTATAACGTGGTTATCAAGATTCTGTCACTGATCCCTGTCTCCGCCGTCATTGCATTGATGGAGGAAGGCGTGGGCTTGTGTAATATTAATACGGCGATGTTGACAGAACATAACAAAAAGAAGTGCTTGGTTAAGCAAACTCAGAGAGAGAGAGAGAGAGAGAGAGAGAGAGAGAGAGAGAGAGAGAGAGAGAGAGAGAGAGAGGGGGGATGGTGGTACAGGAGAGATAGTGGGAGTAGAAGGGGAGGGGTTTGACAGCCGTAGGTATGCTGAACTTACAGTAGCATTACTTTTAGCATTTTTGTTCAGCATGTGCGTGCCCTTTTTTAGATATTTATGATAAAGAGAGAGAGAGAGAGAGAGAGAGAGAGAGAGAGAGAGAGAGAGAGAGAGAGAGAGAGAGATGATTATTGGAGGCCATTAGAACCTGTAACATTAACTCAAGTAATTTAAACTATGATCGAGAAACTTCGGGACATAAACTAATTCCTGGGGATTTCGAAAAACGCGGAATATAGTATTTGGCATATTCCTTAATAAGTGCGATATGTTCATAAGAGCCTTTGCCTCAGTTTGAATATAGTTGACTTACTGTATGGTTGCTATGTAGGGAAAAGGTCAACGGTATCTCTATTCGCCTGTTGTTGCATTGTCAAAATATTTCATATTAAAGAGACGACAAGGGTTTTTAAGCGCGATGATTTATTTAACCTGCAGAGGCACTGAAAAATAGTCATATAACCAATATGGAGAGACTTTTTAACCAAAAATTACTCGTTGTTTCTTTAGAAAACTAGGGTGAAGTTTTTAGAAAACGAAGTAATGACAGATCTCAGGTAAAGGCATAAACAAGGGATTAACCTCGAGGCTGAGCAGAATGAGCTATAAGGAAAAGTCGGGGAAAGGTTCAGCAGGGTCTTACAGAGTAGGTCACACTTAGGAATCGGGATCAGATACTTCGCAAGTGGTTTGGACGGCCTGCCGCACATACACACACACACACACACACACACACACACACACACACACACACACACACACACACACACACACACACACACACACACACACACACACACACACACACACACACACATATATATATATATATGTATGTGTTTATGTATACGTAGTCTATGTATGTATCTAAATATCGGTCTATATATATACACATATATATATACATACATACATACATACATCCATACATACAAGAATGGAGATGACGCAAGTGAATGAAGCCAAGAGGATTCAACAGTCGTATCAAAGTTATTTTATTAATCACGTACAGACCCCGGCGGCCATGCAAAAGGTGTACATGGGAAAGACATTTGTCGATTCTTCGTGCAATCTCACGTGACTCAGCCCCTGCGTTTTTACATCCTTTTGTTCCTAGGTGGAAGTTGCTATAGGGAGTTTATATGCGAATATACATCTTCGCCTCCATCGACGCGCCTTTAAACTTGTCTACGAGTGCTTCAGGTTGGTCGTTTGTGAAACTGGCCTTTTTGCTAGAAACGACCTCATTACGGAGGAATTAAAACGCTTTTGTGTGACCAAAAATGAGAGTGATTTATTTTCAGTACTGAACTGGAAACATACCGACGTAGTCAAAATACGCAACTTCCCCCCTTCCAACACAGGACATTGGCGGTAGGATTTATAATGTACTTTTTTTTGTATCACTTGTGGGACGATTGCTCTCATAACTTGTTGATTTTATCAGTATGTGAAATGTTTGATACTAATAGGTTTCACCATCTGTGGATTTTCAGTTAAGTTACATATCACCAGGATAATGACTAGCTCATTACAATAAGTTGCATATCACCAAGATAATTACTAGCTCATTAGAATAAGTTGCATATCACCAGGATAATGACTAGCACATTAGAATTAGTTGAGCGTTTAATAGATTAGTCCTTGATGACCACCTAAATCCAGATGGTTTAAACTTGGTCCCTGGCTGGTCTTCAAAAACGTTTATTTCAACAAAAATACCATTGCACATATTGTGCAATCCTTTGACAGAACGAAACAAAACTAGAGTTATCTTATTTGAGCAAAGTCTGTTCAATGCCATATGGTATATATTTTCACAGATAATGCATTATTATTTGTTTTTGTAAAAAGAAAAAGTTTTGTGCTTGTTGACAGTTGTGAATTATATCGAGTTTTTATGTTTGTTCGTTTTCGAAAAGTACTTCGAAGAGCAGATTTTAATTGTTTTATCATCTATGCAAGGTAGCCTATTCTACTCGCTTTCATTGGGACTCCTATAGCTAGCGTATACAAAAAGTAAATAACGAAATTTATAGCAGTAGTGAAAACCAACCATCGCCGAAATAAATTATTTTTTTAAATTTTTGGTTATGTTAGAATAGTTTTCAGTGAATTTTCATTGGAATCTATTTAGAGACCATAAATTTAATTTTTTTCATGAAGTCGGGCAGTGAGGTGGGAACTGAATCAGAAAGTTAGGCACGTTCAGATAGCATAGTAAAGGAGAGTATTCCATTGTTTAGTTGAAAGATTAACCTCATCAGCAACTTTTTAATGTCGTATATCATTCGCCCAATCCTTGGAAATAGAGAACAGATTATTTTGTTTGTATGCTCCAATAAGTAACATTGTAGGAATCATTTCCAAATTCAGCATTCAACTGCTGAATGTAAGTGGAGAGCCAGGTTGGGGAAAAAATCTTTCACTGTCTCATTTGCTTCTCGATCAACTTTTTGAAGTTCATCAATCAACTCGATCAGAATACAGTCGTGAAAGTGACAACGCACACTTGAGTTTTTATCATGTGATTTATTATGAGCTTGGGTGGTGGATATTATTGAATAGAGAAGTTTAATATTATCAGTGTATCACTAAACGGCGGAAAAGAAGTACTGGCACTTAATTACAAATTTGTGTGTGAAAACAGCTAGGAAAGTCCTCGCGACAGGTTAGCTGCTTAAAAGATGTAAGCCTTTGAAGGTAGATGCGAATTTAAACTTTTTCGGTGTGACGTTTAATTCCCGTTTTGAAATTTATTTAAACAATTTTGTTTTATTTCTGTCGTTTACTTTTTTCATTATAATCTAGAATTTTGACAATTAAATTTTATTTTAGTATTGTAATGTGTTCAATTATTGTAAGCGCTGCAGTGGTATTATAGCCCGTTCTTATATTAGATAGATTGGTATAATTTGGTCTGTTACCTTAGCACTACCACCTTGTGTTGGTGGTAACAGTATTGAAAAGTTTCAAGCTATTGTCATTGTAAACAATGACGGCCGTGATGGAACGTCATTTTGCGAGTAAAGCATATGAGGAATTCAGATCGTGTCCAAGGAAAACGTGTCAGTAATGCTCCATTTTGTATCTTAGTACTGATGTCATAGGCAGTACATAAATGAACACAGGTGTTAATGTGTATAATTGCAACCAGGCTTAAGTTTTCTAAGTAATGAGATTCTGTATCTAATCAAGGTACATAAATGTGAAATGTTTTTTAAGATAAAGATTAAATATATTAAATGCTGTGGGGCTTATGATACTAAAAAGTGGTGTTATCTCAGGCGTTATCGGTTTCGGACTTCGTTTGACGAGCTGATGAAGTGTCTGATAAAGCCCTAGCAGCATTGAAAAGACGTTATTGTGAATGTTATCTTCCATTTAGCGTCTCAACACACTGGTGTTCACGTATTAAACGGCTGAAGTGTATAATATCTCTGTGGGCCCCGTTGGTCTACCTCGTGGCCGGTAGTGCCAGCTAGAGCCTGTGCGTTCTCTGGGGCACTTGTGGCAGGGGGACATTTAGTTGCCGGTTACTTGGCGTCGGTGTGTGCCCTATACCCACCACACTGCTAAGTATCTGGAGGCAGCCCTGGCAGACTGTACTATAATCCTTGCAAACTGAAAGTCATTTTTGAGTGTTAAAGTGATGTTCGGAAGAGTGGTTGTTTCGAGGCAGATCGTGTGGCTCCTGCAGATGGCGCCCAACCGCTGCAGATGATTCATTCGGCGATGGAGAGAGAGCAAACTGTATCGATGTCACAACCAAAGTGACATGCGAACAAACACTCACAGCCGTCGCCAAGTCACTCCCTCTCCCTCTCATATTCCCCCTCCTCCTCCCCCTCCTTTCCCTTCCCCAGCCGGTGCCAGGGCAACCACCCCCTACCCCAAACATCGCACCGGCCACCTATCCATAATATTCCGGTCCATTTGGGAGGCTTTGCCTGTTGTCTTTTTTGCGATTTTGATTGGTGGACTCTTGATATTGTTCCTGAACTACCAACAGTACGCTCAACGAGCTAAGAAGACTTCAGTTCGGTGCCCTCCCAAAGGGCAGCGTCGCTACAGAAGGCGTGGTAAGGTAGGCACTAGCAAGAACGAGTTACTACTGACAGGCACTCAACACCCTCTCTCTCTGATGAAGCTGATTTTCCGCCTTTGATGTGCAGAGTAATAATTATGTCCTTAGAGTGTAAATGAACGTTTTATTTAAAACGAGTTTCTTGGACTTCTGCCCGATCGGTGTTTAACCCATTTACTTTCTACTGGCTTTTCCTCATTTTTGCTCCTCTCCCATTTACTTTAGTCTTTCGTTTTAAAGGTTACAATAACTGAAGGGTTGCCAACACTTCAGTAGAGTAGCCATCACTTTTCACTTACGTTTCCCATATCGGTGTGTTGGCTGTTTTAAGTAAGTTAGTTTTCCCAAAGAAATTTTTGATGCCCTTGGCACG
>NC_089746.1:53856511-53934011 GCF_040412425.1 Macrobrachium rosenbergii | reverse complement strand
TATGTACGGGGTTGTAGAATTAACATCCGATCCAAAGCTATTTCAGATGTGGCCAAGGTATACATGCAAGCACACACGTTTCTTTAACCAAATAAATTTAATTTGACCCTGGTTTTACAGTGCAGTAATAATTTTTTATCAGACCTAATTAGCTGTGCCGTAAATTAAAGCATGTTATTTAAAAGTAAATTTTAACTACCCTTAGGAAAAAATTAAGAGGAGTTTCATCTATACGACAAGCCTATCATATTGTTCACGTCTTTTTTATTGTATGGAAGGGTTTCCATGGGGGAATTTCGATAACTGGGAAAGTCCAGAATTTCGCCACGGGTTTTAATTTCCAGAAAAAAATGTATCTGGCCCGGAATTATCACACAAACACACACACAGAAGGGGGCGAGGGTAGGAAGTGGAAATGGTGGATGATCAGGGACTAGTTTTAGACCAGTTTGCCTTACTGGGATGAGTAGATAAGCACCGCACCATCTCTGCAGTAGTTATAATTTTTTCTGACTATTTCCTTTGCATTGCAGGATGAAGGCTCCCCTCCTCGCCGACATCAGACCACCATAAGCAGCAATAGCTGCAGCAGTAGTGTTGGTGGTACTTCCCTTAGCGAAAATAATGGCCTAGTGGGTCTACGAAATATTGGAAATACGGTAAGTCTAGTGAGGCAGCTGTAGAATGAATGAAATTCGTGAGCTTGGATGTAGGTCGTCTGGCATTTTTGATGCGAGTTGTTAAAGTTATTTATTTCATTGCGTTATGCTCACAGGAATTGTTTGTGTCCATTCAAGTTCTTTAATGAGTTATGGGTGAAATTCTTGTTCGTTTCCTAATGCTGCAGGATTATATTGAAAGATAATTCTCCTTGTAGAAGCACAAGACTGTTTGACGTAAAACCTCTAAAACATTGATGTTTATCCCTCTTAAAATAAACATGATTCAAGCTCTTAATTATGATGTATTGTAAAGTTATAAATAAATTGAGCACCCACGGTACACAAGGCATTCGCCACATGTTCACCAGACAATGTCCTTAGTCTGGATTCATCCAGAAATCGTTGTTTTTAAAAGTTGAGAGGATAATAATCAAGTTGTTCACCGTAACTTTCTTCGAAGCAGGATGAAACTGGTCAAGCGACCTCATACCACATCGGCTGGAGAAACTGCTTTTGTGTTTGTTTCTTCATATGATCATTGTTGTACATGATAACATATATGAATGTATAACTTTGTTCACTTTGGTTTTATGCACAACCTTCCTCAGGGATGATTCCCTCTCTGGTGGACCCTTGTAAGTTTTCAAAATAAGGTGCTTCTTATATTTTATAATTATTGTCTTTAGTGTTTTCTTGTCAGTATCGTAGCTTCTGCAGAATAGGAGTCTAGTTTTTTATGTGTATAGTCCTGATTATTAATTTAAGAAAAGAAAAGCTTTCGTAAACGGACTTCGTGGGACAGAAAGATAATCCGTCTACCGTACAGTACAGATTCGTGTCCAATCCATACACGCTAGAAATAAAATATGCACTTGACGTTATTTTGCCATTCAGATAACAACCGTCGTCAGTTTAGGGTTTTATGACGTAACCATCCCTATGGTAAGGGTTTTGTAATCAAATGTAGGCCAGGAGATCCATAGGATTACGCGTTCATAGCTTTTTTGTCAAACGAGTGGAGTGTCACACAAGGGCAACTGTCTTTGGAACATTTTCAGTGTTATTACATGACGGTTGGCTGTATCCCGTATTGTATTGTTTACCATCTAGTAACTTAATAAAACTTATCATTTGATAACAACACTATCATAAAACTTTTATCGTTTGATAATGACAGTATGATTTTTCTTTATCAAGAACTGCACCCTTGTACAGTATTTACCATATACAATACATTCTTGATTTAGGAAAGCTACCTGATGCTTATTCCAGGCTTATATAATGTGTACATTACAGCGCCGGTAAAAAGTAGAAGTACAGTCAGATCAGAGAAAAAGTTGCATGCTGCTCTCATTACTAGCTGAGGTTTATATAGTACTATATTTATAATATAAACTTTTGTGCGTTTAAATCCCAGGTCCTTTCTTAACCTGTGATATACACTTTTCATATAGTATTTGTCATTAAATATTTTTTTTTTTTTATTCTTTTTTTAGAAATTATTTGTAAATGGAGGTGAAACAGAAGTACTGATAATACCCTTCAGCATTGATCTTGAATGTTTGATAATTATAGTTTTTTAGGAATATGGTGTAACCAGGCAACATAGTGGCATGGATGTACTATCAACACTTACAGAATCATTGGTAAAACTATTGAATTCAGGATACTTGATTATTGATTGTGATGAAATCATAATTTTTTAAACAGTAGCAACATCAAAACTGAGATGCCCAACTTCTTTATGGTTTTAAAGTCTAATTAAAGGTATTTATCCATTTTAATATAAGCTAATACATGCTAATTTCTCACATTCAGAAGTTTTAAAATAAGTCATAATTCTTAATAAGAAGGTTGTCACCATCCATTTATAAATACTAATTCTAAATCTCTTAAGTTGATCATCACTGCTTAACATGCTTCCATCCTGTTTATTTCTAATAATTTACTAAAGGAATATGTCAGACTCTATTTCAACAACCAACTTGACATATAAAGGGCACTTTCCCTGACATTCAAGAGGTTTTATTTAGATATTCCATAAATGTTATCAGCTTATATACAAAGACACGAACTAATTGTGCATTATATTAAATGTTTTAGATTGCTTGAATCTTAAATTACTGATGTTTGTTCATTCTTCTCTGAACTTTAGGCTATAATATTTGTTATTAATAAGCAAAACACTTATTTTATTTTTATTTTTTAATGAAAATTTACTTTTCAGTGTTTCATGAACAGTGTTACGCAGTGTTTAAGTAATACACGTTGTCTTCTTGAGTATTTGGTGCAAGATGGGTACTCGTCAGATATCAATACAACAATATCTACAATGAAAGGCGACCTTATTCGAGGTTAGTCATGCTCCTCTTGTCTTCACTGAAGAATGACCATTTAGTATTCATGCTTAGTAGAGTTATTATGTGCAGCTCTGAATCCATCCAGATAGGGTACTGTATTTGGCATTTGAAAGTAGTCTAGAAGTGGAATGTTTTGTATTCAAAATTGAATATATTATCCTTCTCTTTCTCTCTCTCTCTATCTGTATATATTTAAAACAGAATGATTGCAAATAATATTATTGGAAAGGTACGGTTATGTTTGTCGTAAACAAAATTTTATGGAAAAGATAATTTGGTTTATCCCCCATATTTTATTCATGATAGCTTTCAAGCACATTTGGTTTTTGTTATTTTTAGATACTGTACAGTTCAGCTGCATTCTGTATATTCTGTACCCTCAAACAAAGAATAACCAACTAAGCCACCTATTGTAAAGAACTGGTGGCTATTAAGAGATGTTGGTGAGCATATTTAGCAAATTAGTCTTTTACAGGGCAAACATCTATGTTGTATATATTTACTAAAATGATAAACTGTTTTAAAGTTTTGTACCTCCATATGTCAGTTAGCTTACACTATATATTGCAAGCAAAGCACCATACCTGATTTTGTACAACTCAGTCTTGTTACTCCAGACTGTATTTTATTAACTGTTGCTTTCAGAGTCCCTATAACTAAAGCGGTTTGATACCAGATTTCCAATTATTATATTATCTTGTAAAATACCATTGCACAAAAGATTCAAACTCATATTGAAAGTATTTTCACAGTAACACTGTATGGTAAATAATTAGGATTTTCCCAACAACTATCATTTCAGCCTTTGCCAATCTTCTTACCGATATGTGGAATGAGGGCAGTGACAGCAGTCGTGCCCTAAATACGGGACCATTCAAATCTCAGATTCAGAGATTTGCTCCAGCATTCTCAGGGTACCAACAGCATGATGCTCAGGAATTCTTGCGAAAGCTGCTTGAGGGTCTTCATGAAGATGTTAATCGTGTCATATTGAAACCAAAGCCCATTACAGAGGATATTGATGATGAATTAGAGTGAGTATGCTATGCGGTTACTGACTACACAAAGTAGAAGCAGTGTTTGTCAGTGTGTATGGAGATATAAAGATGTAATAAGGGTTAACTTTGAAAAGTAGCACTATGCACAGTACTGTTTATGAATAATAGCTGTTCTGAGGTGTGTAAGCTGTAATAGGTAGGAGAGACTGAAAGTTATTTGCAGCTTCGATTATTTCTTGTAATTATAGGCTATAAATAATATTTGCTCATTTGAGGTTATAATATTTTCTGTTTTCTACTACAGTGACAACCAAAAAGCCATGGAGTCATGGAAGCGTTATTTACGATATGATGACAGCAAAATTGTCGACATGTTTGTTGGGCAGTTGAAATCCTGTTTGCAGTGTTCTGTTTGTGGTCATTGTTCTGTGACCTTTGACCCATTTTGGGATCTCAGTTTACCTATTCCTAGCAAGTCAGGCCAAGTCAGATTGTCACAGTGCCTTGATCTCTTTACCAAAGAGGAGGTCCTTGATGGAGATGAAAGACCCGTAAGTATATGAACCATTTTGTGTATGAGGTCATGTATACTTGATGTGAATGTCAATGCAGTTTTTGTTCATTAACAAAAGAAAACTCATTAGTTTGCTGAATAAGGTTTGACAATATTTGGTCTAACTGTCAGTGCTGTTTGAACACTTTGTATTGTGCATTGGAAATGCAAAATACTGTCTTTAACAAAGTATTTTCTGTTTTGCAGACCTGTTCAAAGTGTAAGGAAAGAAGAAAAATGACAAAGTCATTCAGCATTCAGAAGTTCCCCAAAGTTTTAGTCTTACGTATCCTTTTATATATCTAAAGGTTTAAGTAACATTTTAGTGTTTAATGTGCATTTAGTTGGTAAAAGAGTAACTATTATTTATTTATTTTTTTCTTGAGGACCACAGTACTCATATGTATCCAATCTTGCATCACATCAGTTTCTTGTTTTTATATTGTGGTTTATCCAAAGTATCTCATAAAATCCTGGTGAATGCTTGAAGAAATTGTGCAAAATATTCTGGACTTGAAAGTGAAAAAAAAAAAAAAATAAATAAATAAATATATATATATATATATATATATATATATATATATATATATATATATATATATATATATATATATATATATATATAATAAATTTTCAGATTAAGTAATGAACAAAAGTTCCAGTTTTTTTTTTTTTTTTTTTTCTGAAGTTTAGACTAATCTAATTAACACTGAAATTTCCATAATTTTAATAATGATCAGTAGTTTTCAAGAATCACAACTACTAATAAGAAAGTTGAAGTAAGTTGTTTTTAAAGTTATTAGTTATAATTTAAAAAAAAATGTTTTTGAACGAGTCATCAGATTCGATTTGTGAAATTGTTAGGAAACAGCAACTAACAGGGAAGTTGGCCTAACTGCCCCTTCATGCATTCCAGCCATGGCTTCCAAATGAGTTACATGGCTAACTTTAATAAATAAATGAAATATAAACAAACAGTGAATTGGCATATAACTTGAATGTAAGGAATAAACAGTGAGTCAAAGTATAACAACTATTTCTTGAAAGTAGACTTTCAGAGTTTATATATGGTAACAAAATGGAGTGTTCAGGTACTACATTTGTAGTCATGCTTGATGTGGTATCTTGAGAGGTGATGCCAGCTACCTGACCTTAGCATTAAATGAATAATCTGTTTCATGCCTAATTTATTTTAAGTGTTTAGCCACATTAGAAATTATCAGTAGTAAGTATCATTTATTCCATACACTAACACTAATTAAAAAATAGATGATAAGTCAAAGAAAGAAAGAAGCACTAAAAATTATACTGTATAAGCATATGTTTTTTATTTTGAATATTTGAAATAGGAAATTACCAGTACATATAGCTAATATTTGTTATAAGTAATCAGAAAAGAAAAGAACATGTCTGCCAGAGTATGGTTTTTGCTGTAGCCACTAAGGATAGGAGGGCAAAGACAAATGATTTCATGGCAGGAACCAGCTTAGTTGTTAATAAACCCAAGATCCTCTTAATTGGTAGCAGAACTCCAACCACACACTCAGTTGCATGCTCTTTCAGTTTTTTTTTTTCACTAAGGGAGTTGCTTGCACTTTCTATCTTGTTCACTTTCTCTTTGTCACCACTTTTGCATATTTGTAGGTCATGACAACAAACTCTCTAATAAATATGTAATAGTTGATTGTAACGTATAATTTAAATACTTCTCTTCATTTTTCTGGGGAGGTTTCTCTTTTATTTTTGGGGGAAGGTGTCTCTCTCTCCCTTTAGTTGTAAACTTGGGTTGACCTCTGGAGGCAGTGTAAGTTGAAACACCCTTGAAAACAGGCCTTAGAATTTAAATAGCTCTATTCTAGAACAGGTGTTTCAACTGATCTACCCACCAAAGAGGTCAACTCAGGTGCGCACCACAACACAAGAAGGGTAATAAACTTTTCTAATCCTAACAAAATTGTAATTGCACTTGTATACTGTATTGAATAACCGAGTCCCCGACTTTTATTAGTGATGAGGGTTGAGGCAGTGTCAACAATATATGTCTTAGGTTTAAAAATATATATCTATTAGGATTCTAATTTTCAAATTTAAGTGTCTCTTCTATCAGGGGAGTTCCCAATTCTGTACTTTCTGTAGTAATTAAAAACAGGGGCTACAAAATCATAGGTTTATGGCAACAAATGCTTTCATAAAATAAGTAAAATTTTAAATCAGTTTTCTTAGAGAGCACTTTGTTCAGTTCTCAGTAATAGGTAGGCAATAGCAAGCTTTATTTAATATGAATGAAAGAAACCTAGGATATTGGATTAATTGTGCTAAATTAATGTGGGGTGACTTTGTACGGTTTAGTCAAGGTGGTTAGGTAAAGTATTGTCTCTTACAAGAAATACCAGGTCAGGGGGGAAAGACATGCATGTTTTATGGGAGAACTGTAAGGGATTTAGCAGTCTTTTCTCTTCATTTCACTGAAGATACTGTATACCTGTATTCCTTTTACCTTCAGTTTGTTTATCCTATAATCTCAAAATTAACATGGTCAAAGCATCCCTGTGAATACAGGGGGTTTACTGTACTACATACAAACCTGAGTGTGGGGAAAAAATATTCGAAAAACTGTTAATTGTACTCTTGATGAACATTAATGGGGCTCAAAATTTTCTTCCTTTGACATATTCATTGCTTAAAATCCAATTGCTACTTAAAATCTACCGTAATTGCTGTTTCATCCAGATCACCAAGTTGTTACTCATTCTCAGTAATAGAAAGAATGAATGAATAAAGTACAGTACAGTAATACAATTTTTCATGGGGTATTTTTTTAACATAAAAGTAGATTTTTAATTGATATACAGTAGTACTGTAAAAATTGATACAGTACTATAAGAAAACGATATTTGATGCTACTCTCCAGGCTGCTGACATGATTTTAGAAGTTGTATAGTGATGGCACGTAGTGTTTTTAAATAAACATTAAATAATTTCTGCATCCTCTCAGACTCTTAATATTTAGGTTCCTTATAAACACACAATCACTCATATTTTAGGCTCCTTATAAACACACAATCACTCATCAAAAATTTGTTCAAGATGAGAGACATTTTGGGATTGTGACCTTGAGAGAATAAGTGATTACTCAACTTCAGAAACATCACTGAACACTACAGAACTCTACTAAAACACTATAACAAGTAACGAGTTCCAGGTAAAATAGAGGTACTTTGGTTGAATGGACTACTAAATAAGTATTGTTTAGAGTACTGTACAAAGTATACTATATTTATAAAATTCAAATGAGGAAGTGGGAAGATGATCATAATCAAGGTCATTGTTACCCTACAAATGTTTTATGAGAACTTTAACAAAGCAGGCCTTTAACTTTCTTTACTTATAAATCAATATATAAGTGCACAGTATTTTGTTTAAAGCTCCTCCTCTGTTCCTACAGGGACACAAACACTAAGCCTTTCATATTTGGAATATTCTTCTGCACATTTACTGGACTGGCCATGTACTGACTGACTCCTGGGATTGGGTTTTGGTTTTGGCTGTACCATTCTCATTAAGTTTGCAGTGTGTTTAAAATGACATATATTTGGAACAGTTGAGAGTCTTGATGGTGGATGTTTGGTACACCACCATCGTGACTTACGTTTCAGCTAAAGACGAGTGGTGTTTGATACTTTACATCCTTTAGCAGTGCAGGTGCTTGAGTGGACAGTTTGCTGCCATCAGGTTGGCTACATTATGCATTTTGCACAGCAGGATATTTTTGCCATTCAACTCAATTGTTAGTGTCTAAGTCCAGGGGCATTTTAGTCCCTACTTTCATGAATAGCAAAAATGCTTGGAGTATTAGGGTTACCAGCTTGGTGGGTAGAGACTAGTTACAGATAACTTTAGTTTTCAGTTTTCTTTTTCAGTTCTCTGAGCGGTGATGGAACCTTAAGTTTCATCATTGTGTTCATTGTTCTTTTTCCCCTAACTTCTTTGAGGAGTGATCTACAGTGTTTATTCCTCCTTTGCATGACACTGGCCTCTGGCAGAGGGGTTTTCCAGTCTGCTGTTTCTCCGGTTGAAGCACAGCGAGAGTGACTTAGCTTTCTTCCCTTGTCAGCCTATTGTTTTCCTTTCTCACTGAGCAGTGCTATTCCTGCAACTTTAGACTTGAATTCTCAGTGGCTCCTGAGATTGACTTTTCTCCCAGGGTAGCAAAGGATTATATTTAAGTACCTTTTAGTTTTTCGGCAAACGTACTTTGAGGGCGGGAACATCTATAATTAGTATCATAAAAAGGGGAATTTCTCTATATGGAGCTTGTACCCAGGTCGCAGACCTTTTACGTATGTTGAGTGAGTCGCTGTCATTGTGTGACGTAAAGGCTAGGGTTTACCTTGACAGTCTTTAGCCCTCTCTTCGGTAGAGTTGTCTGGTGAACAGTATCTATCTTTTGGATACTGCGAGGTATTTCTGTTGTTGGATTTAGCTTTACCCTTGGCCTGTTCTTTATTGGCCTCAGTGTATGACTGAGGAAGTTTTTTGGCTTGCTGCATCTCATTTGGGTTTTGGTAGGGTGGAGACCACTCTCATCCATTGTTCCCCACTAGGAATGGTAGCTTAAATCGTGTCCCTTATGATGAGAGATTGAGTTTCCTCATTCTTCCCTCTGAATCTAAGGTGGAGATCTGGATGAGATACTGCTCTGCTTACCGGTGCTTTTCAGTACTACCTTAAGCTATCCACGCTTAGGGTTTGGAGTGCTTTCTTCTTTCATTAATACTAATAAGCACTAGGAAGAGTTTTCTAGGAACCCTTTTTTTGGCTTTGTCTCTCTTGTTCTATGTCCAAGAATTCGTGACCATGATGCGAATTCCTCAGGTCCAAACCCAAGGTTTGAGTTTCTTGATTCTCTCCCTTCAATAATTCGTTGGTGGAGAACCAGATAAAATGTTGCTATGACTGGTTCATACTGTAAATGTTGCTTGAGAAGAGAAAAAAAAATCTCAGATCAGAGTGCAAGGGCCTTTTCATGATTATAGGATATTGCAAGAAGCAGGTATTCAAACACCATTTCCTTCTTGCTGCAATTGGTACTCTCCAAAGCCTACTATTCCCCCTGCCCATGAGCTCGCCATTAGGGGCATTGGGCCCTCTCTGGCCTTTCAGAAGAACTCACTCCAACAGGTAGTGAGGGCAGCAGTCAAGCACCATCATCACAAAGGCTGTCAAACATCGGTTTCTCTGCTGCATGGAGGGAGACTAGGGTTCTTTGGGATTAGTCCAATGTGATTCTGGTCCCTAACATGCAGAGCAGAGGTAGAGGGAGGCACTGCCCCACCCTCTGGGGCAGTTTTAGTATGGCAGCACTGTCGTACCCTCTGGGTCAGTGCCAACAGTGACACCAATGCCGTTTTTCTACAAGGCAACTCTCCGATGCTCAGCCCTACTTGCAGACGCTATTTCCCTCCTAAGTTGAGAGTCTGCATATATGAAAGGCATAGTGTTTGCATCTCCAAAGGAACAAATACAAATTTTTAAAGTAATTTGCATTTTTCCAAGGTATACCAACGATAGCTTTTCATAATGGAGGCAACCCACCTCGGCCAACCTGCTAGTTTTTTCCTTTCAGTTTTCCATTCTTAATATAGGCCAAAAGGACAGTGGGTAACATTGGTTGGGTGAGAATGGGCAAACCACCTTTGCAATCTCCACCATTGTTTAGTCAGTGCACGGCCAGTATAGTGCATGTGCGAAAGGACAGATATATGAAAGGCTATGGTTTGTATACCTAGGAAAAATACAAATACTTAAAAAATTTTACCACCTTAACATTATTCATGAGTGAGTAACTTCAAAGTTTATTAAATTTTTGTCTTTTAAATATTCCTTGATCAAGAAATATAACACATCAATTAAAATATAATAATAATAATATCCAATATGTTTACATATATTTTCCTTAACTAACATCTTCAGATCTTAAACGCTTTTCACCTTTGGAACGATGGCGTGGGAAATTGTCATGTACTGTTGAATTCCCATTGGAAAATCTTGACCTTTCAAAGTTTGCTTCAAGTTCTACTACTTCACCTTCGTACAATTTGATAGGGGTTGCCAATCATTCAGGAACTACATATTCTGGCCATTACACTGCCTATTGTAAACATCCCTACTCAGGTGCCTGGCATGAGTACAATGATTCAAGGTAAGATATTAAGTATTTCTTGTGCAATTATAAAGCCAGATATTTATTTTAGTGCAATTATTTACAACAACTGTACTTGTATTTTTTACCTACCTTGCCACTAAATCTTGTTCCTAAACGAGTACAAACCCTTGGTCGTTATGTATGGAAATACCTTCAGCACAGCTGGAAACTGGCTATTCAATTTGTTAGGTAGTTAACTACTGGCGGTAAGGTGGGTAGCCCACACTTCCTCCTGACAATACATCCACTTACCTTCTGTGCATCGGACAGTTCGCATGCTTCACGCTCGCCAAACTGTTTTTGTGCATCACCGATCATGGTTTTTCTGTGATCTTTCTTTGTGTATTTGATTATATCTTTGTGTTTTGTGCTGCATAAGTTATGCAAATCCACGGCTCATTACAGCCTAAGGGGGGAAGCCTCACGTCATGTGTTTTTACCCTGGCATAGTTATGCATTGGACAGTTCCATGCTTCACGCTCGCCACACTGTTTTTGTGCATCACCGATCATGGTTTTTCTGTGATCTTTCTTTGTGTATTTGATTATATCTTTGTGTTTTGTGCTGCATAAGTTATGCAAATCCATGGCTCATTACAGCCTAAGGGGGGAAGCCTCACGTCATGTGTTTTTACCCTGGCATAGTTAATGTCCCATTCGAACACTTCCTCTCCCCCATCAAGATTGATCCTCACTCTACAGTATATGCACATTCACTGCCACCGGCATGAGTGCAACCAGGCTAGCCCTTGTGACAAGTGCCGTGCTTGGCTGTTGGAGCAATGGGTGCAGTTCACCAAGAAGAGGAAATACAAGAGGAAGGCTTCCCGTATGTCGTCGGGGGGTTACACGCCCCTGGTGACACCAAGGGTTACCGATCCTTCCTTCCTTCTGGTGGAACTGCCTCTCGTTGCTACTCCCTCTCATACCCTTATTGCTCCGACAGTAGAGTTCCCTGGGGGTGGGGGTGGATGATCCCCCTCAGAATGAAGGGAGACAGCCTCCTGTAACCCAACTTTTGCAGGTTTGGAGGAGATGCAGCGCACATTGGGGAAACTTGGGAGCTTTGACCCTCCCTAGGTATCTCTGGGGTTGATCTCCCCCACGAGTGATGGCTCCCCGGAGGTACCTAGGGAGGGCCAGAGCTCCCCAAGTTTCTCCAATGTGTGCTGCATCTCCTCCAAACCTGCCTACGTTGGGCTGGATGAGGTAGACTCTATCGTTGGAGCATTAGGAGTAACTTCTCATGAAGTAGCAGTGAGAGGCAGCTCCACCAGAAGAAGAAAGGAACTAGAAGGATTGGTAACCCTGTGTCACTGGGGGTGTGTAACCCTCCATCGACAAGCGGGAAGCCTTCCTCTTTAATTTCCTCTTCTTGGCAAACTGTACCCATTGCTCCGACACTTGTCACAAGGGCTAGACTGGTTGAACTCATGCCGGTGGCAATTAGTGCACAAAAAGTGAGGATCGATCTCGTTAAGGGAGAGGAAGCATTTGCAAGAGACATTACCTATGCCTGGGCAAAAGCACATGGTGCGAGGCTGCACCCCCTAGGCTGTAACAAGTCATGGCTTTGCATAACTTATGCAACACAAAAAGATATAATCAAATATCCGTGTCCTGAGGAAAAGGACCCTCAAGTCCTTCCAGGTCACAGTCCTCCCGGGCTACTCTCTCAGCAGAAGAGACTTTTGACAGAACCCCTGATCCTCTCACCACCACTCGAGCATACAGTAGGTCCGATCCTAAAACCGAACTGGGAATGGAAGCACTTGTGAGTAGGCTGGGATGGAAATGCGAACAATCCCAATATAACCCAATATAACCCCAGGAGGTTGAAGGGGCAGGTGAGAGGGGCCTACCACCCTTCATGGACTGCCAGAGGCCGTAGTCCTGACAGGAGAGGAAGGCTGTGAACAGTCATCAACCCGCTGTAACAATGGCTGCATGGGTCTGGGAGAGCAAACCCATTCATGTGAATGTGCACAGGGCTGACCCGGGGAGAGAGCACTTGTTCACGCGAACGTGCATGAGGGCTGTCTCAGGGAGAGCGATCGTGCACACATGGACATTAACGTGGTCTATCCTGATGACGTGCTGGAGTCTTCTTTGAGGCCGTGGCCTCTACAGGTGAAGAAGACTGAGTGGGAGGCCTCATTGCTTTCCCAGGTGAGTGGGCATGTGAGCCAGCTTCGCCTTTTCTGGACCCTTGCACTGTTTCCTTGTGGGAATGCGCAGGTGGTGAGGCAGCACCTGCACACTCTTGTTTGGAAGTGCCACAGTCTGTGGTTGTGGACGGGGTCCCACAGACTCCTGTGACATTGGCCTGTGCGTACAGTCCATGCCCACAGACCTTGGCACTTCCAAATGAGAGTGTTTGAGCCCTCAGGATGCTGGCGCTGCCCCACCCCCTGCACGTTTCCACAAGGGCCTCAAAAAAGATTCCAGCATGTCATCAGGATAGCCCACGTTCACGCCCATGTGTGCACGATTGCTCTCCCAGGTCAGGCCATAAACATTCGCGTGAATGAGTTCACCCTCCCAGACTCACGCAGCTGTTGTTACCTTAAGTTGACGACTGCTCACAGCCTTCCTCTCCTGCCTGTCAGGGCTTCGGCCTCTGGCGGGTCTGTGAAGGGTGCCAGGCCCCTCTCACCTGTCAAGTGCTTATACTTTTGTTTCTGGGCATGAGAACTCACTTCGTTCTGGCCATTCTTACAAGATACTTCCCCCTCCTCAGAAGCGTTTCTACTTGCCCTCTGAAGTGCCACTGCCAACCAAACAGGTTAACCTGGTTCTGGTTCGCTTAGGCCCAGGTCTGTCGCTGGACCAGGTTTGTGCAGGGGTCAGTGGCACTGGAATTGACTGCCATAGCAGCATTCCTGGCAGTCTCTTGGTTGGATCGTTGGACTTTGTCCGTGTCCAGGATAGCTTCCTCGTTGTCTATGGGGTCGAGAAACGCTGAGGAGGAAGCTGCCTTCAAAAGATTTATGCTATCTGAAGGCAGGGCCATTTCTTAATTAGCATACCAGACAGCAAAACCTGTGGGCGAATTTGGTGTTGAAGAGGAGAGATGTGGTCCTGACTCAAATCTCCAAGTACATTGGCCCTGAGTCTGCTTTGGCCTTGAGGAATGGACCATTGCAGGGTTCCACCTCTCTCTTCCCTAGAGAGCAAGTGAATTCCATGGTAGACAGACAGAGAGCTGATAATAATGACCGTCTGGTCCACCAGGCAGTGGGAAAGACCTCCGGGTCTTCACGTGCCACTGCAGCCCGACCTCAGGCTGGCACTTCTTTACAAGTCCTGTACTTCGAAGGGGCCCTGTAGGAATACTGAGCCGCCTTCTGCTCCCACCAGGAAGGGTGCGCAGCAGCGCCCCTTTCAACCCCCTTCCCAGGCTGGGAGAGGGGGCAAGGGTAAGAGGAAGGGAGGAGGATGCTATGGGCAGCGTACCTCCCCTACATAATGCCAACAGATGGGGGTTACCTGTTGAGCCATTGGGCACAACCTCCTTTCCCAGCCACACGTCTAGAGGTTCCACCAGTCCATTGAGTCCTTATCTCTTCACAGCTGGAGACTATCCAGCATCTCTTTTCTGCAGCTGTCTACCAGGGGAAATGGGCTGTCTTCTGTGGTTGGTGTCGTAGACGAGGTATCTCTGCGGTCGGAGCCACCATTCAGCAGGTAGTGAACTTTCTAGTCTTCCTTTGCTGAGAGAAGCTTTTGTCCGTCTCAGCTGTTAAGGGCACCATACAAGCCCCTACGAGAGTCATCGGACAGGGATCTGACCCTCAAAACTGTCTTTTTGCTTGCCTTGGCCTTGTTGAAGAGAGTAGGTGAACTTCATGGTCTTTCATTTGCTGTTTAAGCACTTCAGGGGATGGGGCTCTGTCTCGCTCAAATTTGTCCCAAAATTCATATCGAAGACTTGGAATCTGTTGGTCCCTGACACCACATTTGAGTCCTTCTCAATCCCCTCCCTAGAGGACTTTGCTAGTAATAATCCAGACAAGATGCTGCTGTGTCCAGTTAGAGTGCTGCAGTACTACCTTTAGAGGAATTGACAGCTCAGGCGTGGGTGTCGACAACTCTTCGTTGATACTGGCTCAACCAAGAAAGAACTGTCCAAGAACACCATTTCTTTCTGGCCTCATGAGACGATCAAACAGCATACTCTACATTTGGCGAAGTGCGTGACGGTACGTTCCGAGCCAGAGCTCACGAGGTCATGGGCATTGGTCCATCCCTTATATTCAGGAAGAACCTGTTGGTTCATCAGGTACTAAGGTTGGAGTGTGGTTATGACAGACTACATTCACCTTCTCCTATCTGTGGGATGCTGCCCATAGGTCCTTGGACACCTTTTCCTTGGGTCCTGTGGTGGCTGCTCAGCAAGTTGTGTAGCTTATCCAGTTCCCTTAGTGGGACAGGTAGCATCTTGCCTAAGGTGTATGGTTGCAAAGAGAAGGAGTGTGTGTGTGTGTGTGTGACTGGCCTCCTCTCTATCTCTTTTATACCCCTACTCTCCTTGTGGACAGAGGATTGGTTGGCTTGCCTTCATGTGCTGGAACGGGCTTGATGCAGTGAGTTACTGAGCCCTTTCTATTATATAACGTGCTTAGATCAATAGGAGTAAGTCCTATCCTCTCTCTAGCAAGGGGAGAGAGGGCTGACAATAAACAAACCCGTTGATATCTTCAGCTTTATTGTCTCTGACACTAAAGGTTCACCCAGACCTTTTTCGAATTACTAATGATGCTTCTCAATGCCCATTAATTCGAAAGGCCTAGAAGTCTGGCAGTTGAACACACATGTTCAACAGATCCTTCCTTTGCTCTACATAGCCAGGAAGAGAGGCCCAGGTGAGGCGAACCTTCATTTGGTTCAGAAGCTTACTCAGATCTTCCCACCAAAAAGTAAGTCTTCCATATGTAAAGACCAAGGGTTTGTATTCGTTTAGGAACAAATGACAAATTTTAAAGTAATTTGTATTTTTCATAACATACAAACCTGAGGTCTTTACATATATTGCCCACCTCTAGCCACCCCTCATTCTGATAACTGGGCCAGAAGGTAATGAATTTGTCAGGCAGAAGGGTGCGACTACCCACCTTACCGTCGGTAGTTAACTATCTAACAACCTTGTTGAGAATTGATTGGCCGGTTTCCAGCTGTGCTGAAGGTACTTCCATATGTAAATACCTCAGGTTTGTATGTTAGGAACAATGCAAATTACTTTAAAATTTGTCATTTTACTGTAGTTTAGATCTGATCAAGTAGGCATGTATCCTCAGTCCAGGAAAATTGACTGTTTTTTTTTTTTATTACAGAGTGTCCAATATTTCCCAAGGAAGAGTATGCAGTCCTGAAGCATACGTACTTTTCTACGAAATGACATCTGCATCATCCAAGCTATAATTTTCAAGAGTGAAAGAATGTTTTGTATTATTTAAAGTGTAAATATGTTTTTAGAATTCAGGAAAGATGCTAGTTCTCTGCTCAAATGTAGGATTGAGAGGATGAAACTGAATGTTTGTGTTGCTACACCTCTTTGTTAAGTGTTACTTGATACATGCATGTTAAATGACAGAAAATGGGTGATGCAACCAAAAATTTGCTTAGGTTGTACTACCTCAGAAGAGGCAAACCAAAGTGCACAAATTATTGTAAGGTGAGTGCAAAGTTTTGGTGTTGAAAATTGTTACAATATGTCATGACTGTCCAGTTGTGTTAACGTTCCAGACTGCCTTGAATAGGCAGATATTTAAGAATGGACATCACTGATTCATTTGAAAGGAAGTAATGGTAGCATCAAGATTTTTAGGTGCATTGAAGATCTTTGTACATACAGTAATATAGTGGTTAGTGGTTATTCATTCCTATTGTCATTGTTCGTTTAACATGCCAGTCCATTATCCTTCCTTTGCGTGAATAGTTATCATATTGATTTCATTCTCCTACTATGAATGACTGGTGTTTTGTTAATGAATACACAGTAGTGGAACACTGGCACGGGGGTCATTAAATTTTTTGTTGTTGTTGTAGTTCTTTTAACTTATTAATTTTTGGTAAATGCTGAAATACTCTGTTTAACACATGCCAGTTTTAGATGATGTTGAACCTTGTGTCATGTATATAATATATATATATCAGTAATATATTACATACCATTCATATTGTACATAAAATATATAGTAAAAATATTTTATTTAAAGTGAAATAGAGTTATCTTGTAGCATAAACTCTGATATCCAAAAGTCTAAATAACCAAACACAGGACATCATTTTTGCAACAGTGGTCATTTTCTGTCATTATGTTGATTAATGATACCAATTAGAATTTCTTATTTTGTATTCTAAAATTACACAGGGATTTTTTTTGTCGTAAATATGTTTTAGATGTGCATAGTTTATATTAGTTTGCTAAATAGAGGCTTCATGAAATGTTTTATGCCTCATACCTGTGGAAACAGTAGTCACCTGGAAGTTATCCACCAGTTTCTAGATTTGTAACTTATTAAGGACAGTGTGTATAACAGTAAGTGAATACCATGTGGATGAAAACAGAAAAACACTGACAGATGTTTTTCTTCAGATATCTTTAATCATGCAACATATCTCGCTGTTGTACAGATTAAAATTCTGCAGAAAATATTTTTTATGGCTGTAGAGTAATAAAAGTTGCCTAGTCAATGCAACTGTTATTTTTTAATGAAAACTTAATGCTACCAGTGCCATATAGTGATGCAGTTTAGTGAACCAAAAATGAAATGATGACAATACTGTTAGCATCAGTCTCAGAAACCCCTGTTGCCTTTATATAGTGGCTTTATCAGATTTCTTTACTGTAGTGATATATCTTCAGAGGAAATATTCTCTATAGTTACTGTACAGCACTGTCACCAACGTAGCCTTAGATGTGCATAGCATATAAAATGGCATCATGATAAAACAGGCGTAATAAATCAATATTAGAATGGGAAAATTTACTGGTGCTCTAGAACACCATGTACTTTGTATCCTTGTTACTGGTTACAGTATGACGAATGTACTGTGTGATGTATATTTTGTCTCACCAGATCTTGCCTTTCAAGTTATTTATTTCATTCTCATCTTCATTAGAGGCTTTGCTGTTAAAAACTACTGAAAAAAGGTAACAGAAGATTTTACCATTTACTGGTGCAGAATTAAAACTTTTTTATACATATTCACAATTCACAAGGGGATCCATTATTCATATATTCATACTAAGCTGGGAGTTTTATCGAGTGTCTGCCTTTAGTCAGGAATTCAAGTTTTGTGCTTTTGAAGTGTATCCCTTATTTTTTTAACTGACTATTGACATGGTTGGTTTAGATGCAATGTACAGAACTTTGCAATGGAAATAAGTTACCACTTCAAAACTTCTTTGACAGGTTAATGTCAGATTTTATTAAAGAAATGGACTTTCTTCAAAATGTATAGAAACACAACCTTTTACTCTTGTATGGTAAAAATGTGGTTAAGATAATTGTTGGAAATTTAACTAATTTTATTTCATAGTTGATAAAGGAAATTATCATATGTCCGTTCATGTTGGGAAATGTGGGATCCATACATACTACCTACCCTCCTACTGCTGTATAAGGATATCTGTGTATATTAGTATTATATTTTATATGTTAAGTTAAACACTTTTTTTGTGTTAATATTGCTTTCCAAATTGCTATTGTTATAAACCAGAAGTTGATAAACTACCTTCTGTTAGCAATGCTATTGGCATTTGTAGAGAGGCAACAAGATTCTGTTAAAAGTCCATTTGTTTCTTCACATTACTGTACTAATTGCTACTGTGTAGCTTTTGATATTAACATATATTAGCTTGTAAAGTTAGTCTACAAAGAATGAGTTTTCTGTGAAGCAACAAATTGGAACCCTGCTGTGACCCATCAAAGTTTTTTTTATTTCAGCATGGTAAAGGAGCACTTTTTCATCAAGTTTATCACTTTTATATGATAAACATGGTATTGTTCCACTGAATACTTAACATATATACAGGATATATCTGTACATAATTTTATTATTTTGGGGCTTCCTCTCTTACTACTAGAAACTTGACACTTCTGCCCATAAAATTATCATTAGCCCTGAAGTATAGAAAATTTGTTGAATGGTAATACAGTATCAATTTCTTTAAGTCTGAAAACTATAGTTAATTGACTAAAATTAAATCAGAACTTTTCAGTGCACTGGGGAAGTTCCTAGAATAGAAGTCACCCTATGATATAATATATGAAAAAATAAATGTTTATATGGAAATGTTATTGTTCTTACCTCCACCTTATTATAAATAGTTCAAATCCGCACCATTCATGAGAAACATGCCTAAAAGATCATTAACTTGCAAAGTAAGCTTCCACAGAAAAATAACAAATTGAAATTTATTTTTCCTAACATACAAACCTGAGGTCTTTATACAGGGGGCTGACCTAACCTGCACTTCAGTATCCTGGAACTTTGTGCCTCATGGTATCAACCAGAAGGCAGTCACCTGCACTTCAAGGGGCTAGGTTGGGTACTTAATCCAACCTAGCCTAGCCTAACCTGACCTAATCTGCACCTCAACATCCTGAATCATCTTAGCCCTTCAATCCTCAGGATCTGAGGATAGGTGTTCTGTGGTGGTGTTAAGGAATGATACCACAGTAGTTCCAAAGTCGAGAAGAGGGGAAGGGTAGTGTTCTTTCATCTCCTCAATTGACAATGCAGGTGCATGGGTCTGCAGTAGCACACTCAGTACAGTGGTCAACCAGGCACATTCCAGGGAAGATGGATGTATGACAGTCAGGTTCAGTCACCAGAGTTGGTGTTAGCGACAATTGGTCCTAACACCTCGACGTTCCAAAGGATTGTGTGATCTAGGAAGATGGTTGGGTTTGTCCTTCGATCTCGACACACTGAAGTATTACTGTTCAGCTCTGTCTTTCTGAACTGTGGGCATAAAAGCCAACGACCACATACCACATTGAAAACATCGCTTCTCGTCCAATCAGTGAAGTTTAGCAACAATTAAGTCTCGTCGGTACAGTAAACCCCCCCGTATTTGCGGGGATGTGTACCGCAACCCCCTGCGAATAGCTAAAATCTGTGAATACTTAAAACCCCTCCAAAAACACTTAGAACTGCCTATTTTGATAGTTTAAACACAAAAATGCCCTCTAAAAATGCATATACCTGAGTATTTTAACAGTTTTACCACAAAAAGTGCATTTAGTCATGAAAATATGAAAATACATTAATTAGTGAATATTTCTCAGTGAAAAATACTGCGAATGGGCGAATTTTTTTGCAAATAATGGGTAGATATGTTCCACAGAGAAATCTGCGAATACGCGGGGTTTACTGTACTTGGATAGGCGACTTCCTGGGAACACCAGATACTGTTGGCGTCTAGATGTCTTTCACATCCACAGTTAGCAATGTTGGGCTAGTCAGTTTAGTACTTGGGTAGGTGACCTCATGGGAACCCCAGATGCTGTTGGCACCTAGGAGACGTCTTTCGAATCCATGATTCAAGTCTTGGGCTTATGACTTCCCATTGTTCTGCCTGATTCACTGGGTGATCCTACTAAGTGCCTGAAGGCCTTTTGCAAGAACTTCATCCCAAAACTAGGCTGACAGCTTGTTATTAGTTCCAGCTCGGCCAAGAAGTGGTGTCCAAGAGCTCCATTTCTTTCGACTTTATGTAATGATCAAATGGATGTACTCCACAGGTGACGTGGTGGACAGCAGTATGTTCCAGGTGAGATATCATAAGGTAAGGGGCATTGGTCTGCCCCTAGCATTCAGGAAGAACCTGTCAGACAGGTACTAAGGACGAGAATGCAGTCACGACAGACCACATTTGCCTCCTTTTAACCTTTGGGATGTTGCCCTTAGATTCTTGGACTTTTTTTTTTTTTTCATGGGTTCTATAGTGGCTGCTCAACAGTCATATGGCTCACCCAGCTCTTGAGGTCAAGGTGTACGGCTGCAAAAGAAAGGGGGTGTGTGTGTGTGTTTGTGACACTGGCAACAAGCTGTCATGTGCTGGACAGGGTTGCTTACAGGTGTTCTATGTGACTTAGTATCCCGTCTATAATCTAGTTCTTTTTGGATTAATAGATGCAACTCCTATCCTCTTTCTAGCAAGGGGAAAGAGAGACTGAGAATGAACAGACCTGTTGCCTATTTTCAGCTTTATTGTCCCCAACAATATGGGATCATCCAAGCCTATCTTTGAATCTGTGATGTTACATTTCATTTCATTTATTTAAGAGGCCCAGAAGTTTGGTGGTTGAACATCACACATTCAACAGATCAGGGGCATCGGTCTCCTTCCTATGCTCTTACATAACCAGGAAAGAACCCCCAGGTGAGGCAAACTACCAGTCAGTTCAGGGATTTGCTCAGAATCCTCCCACCAAGAAGGAAGTCTCCCCTATGTAAAGACCAAGGGTTTGTATATGTGTAGGAACAAACGACAAATTTTTAAGTAATTTGTATTTTTCCTAACATACAAACGTGAGGTCTTTACATAAACAGCCCCCCCTCTAACCATCCCTCATATTGCTTTCTGGGGCAAAAGGTAAAGTGAATGCATACCAACTGGATGGCGGGGATTCCTCCCCTACCATCGGTAGCCAACTGCCAATATCCACCGTGTTTTTAGTTAACAGCCTGCTCCAGCTTGCAATGAAAGTAAAATACTTGCATTTTCTTAGCCTGCAAAAGCACTTGTATACATCTGGGGCATTTTACAAAAACTGGTATCCATTACACAGCAAAGAGGCTTTCTTATTATGTAGTTTATGCACGCCACCAAGTCAAAATACTTGGACCATTCCACCCTTTTTTGCAAGGAATAAAGACCTTAAATTTAAGATAGTAATGAGGTAGGGTTGTAGTACATAAGGTATCTGAAGAGCTCAAAAGAGAATTCAGCCTTTACCCTGAAAGAATGCAACTCCCAGAGGTTTAGAGCAAGATTTAAACCTTTCCAAAGGATAAAAATGAAACTATAACAACATAACAGCGACGAATATCCTTGAAGTCATTCAATTATCCCTCCCTGGTTTATTCCAGAAGTAAGCATACATAGTGAATGTATAAAAAAGCCCTTCGTTAGCTTAGTCGGTAGAGCTTCAGACTGTCACTCGATGGGCCGGAGTTCAATTTCCCCGGCCGGCTGATGAAGAGTTAGAGGAATTTATTTCTGGTGATAGAAATTCATTTCTGGCTATAATGTGGTTCGGATTCCACAATAAGCTGTAGGTCCCGTTGCTAAGTAACCAATTGGTTC
Organism: Macrobrachium rosenbergii; assembly: GCF_040412425.1. Classification (NCBI taxonomy): domain Eukaryota; kingdom Metazoa; phylum Arthropoda; class Malacostraca; order Decapoda; family Palaemonidae; genus Macrobrachium; species Macrobrachium rosenbergii. Next base: position 53,911,911 of record NC_089746.1, on the reverse strand, counting down.
TTAGCCATGTAAAATAAGTCTAATCCTTCAGGCCAGCCCTAGGAGAGCTGTTAATCAGCTCAGTGGTCTGGTAAAACTAAGGTATACTTAACCTAGTATAAAAAGAAAGAACTTTCCTCTCTCATGATGGCATTTTGTTACTGAAGTGGGCCAAGGATGTGACAACAGGACGACGTAATAGTTCATGGGCCCAATTTATGAGAGTACTTGTCATAGGACTAGCTGGCTTTGAGCAGTGAAAGTAAATCAAGAGCCACTTGAATTGCGATGATGTCAACATAAATTCAAACTTCATCCATGTTCCCTAGAAGAGCAATGTCTTGAGAATGATCCATGTTAACCCATGAATTGCTGTTCTGAAAGCTTACAACTAATCTCCCTGCTGTCTGGTTCTAGAGATAGGAATGATCCAAATGGGGAAGCTTCAAAATTCCACACCAGGAGGGAAATGCAGCTTATATCTCACTGTCATAACAGAAAGAGGCAATCAAGCCCTCAAGTCAAGGCTGAGGCTCTGAGAGGAATACCCTCAAGCCCTGGAAGCACATAAGTCTAAAGAACAGGCTACTGATGAATAGCAGTTCTTCCTTGATGCAACAGCAATGGAATGGCATCTGAACTAGCAGGAAACGTTAGAGGCATTCACAACAGAAAAAGGCAGTGGTTTAGGTCGCAGCTCCCATGAAGGCCACTTCACACTAAGAGAGGAGCAGAGAGCTAACCTCAATGGATCATGAATGACTCCTTGTGCAGCAGAACACATCTGACATGCAAAGATGAGCAGAGAATGCAAGGTTCACAAATTTTTCCATAACAGTGCTGGAGACTTACATAGTGGGAGAGGAGATGGAGGTGAAAGCAAGACCAGAGGCTAGAAGATAAGACAGTAAAGGGTAAGAAGGGCAGATAATGTGGAGGAGATAACCTTCCTGAGAGTCACAAGAGTGGAGAAATCATCATGTATGCTGGAAGAGCAGGCAGTCTTCTTGCAAGCAGGAGTGGATGACGCAAGATGAGAAACCTCCAGCCTTCTTGTCCTCAGCAGCAAACTGGCCAAGGCCTTGATGAGAAATGACGCATAGTAGCAAATTGGCTGAGGCTTTGCTGAGAGATGAGGCATGGTGAAAAATGGGGCATTGTCAAAAACTGCTCCTTGACAGACAACTAGAGAGGGAGACAAAACCCGAAACCAATGAATATGATGGGAAAACCACATTCACTGACCAATTAGTGTGTAAAATGTAAGCTTAGGTCAAGGCTGTTGATCCCAGCACAACATACACAAGAGAGGGGGCCTATGTCAAGTGATAACATACATGAACTGAAAGCTCCTCCAGGTAGACCCTGTCAAGATAAGGCATGGCATGAAGTGCACAGCACTTGCAGGCCCTCAAACACTAAAGCACAAGTCACCAGTATGGCAAAATTTACAAAGGTACAAAATTAAAAAAATTGAGAGAAATAAAGGAAACAGGTTACTGTGTACAAAAGGAGTGAACTTTTAAAATTAAGAACCCCAAGATGAATATCATACCAATAAAAAAACCTGTGCAACAGTAAACATTAAGAGCAATTACATCATACAAAAATTACAAGTTGCCTAGCCTGACAGGATAGAGAAAACAGGGACAGAAAGAACATCAGAAATACCATTTTAGAACTAAGAAACCCCATGATGAACAGTATACTAATATAAAAAACTAAGCAACAATAGGTAAATTAGCAATTACATCATATAAAAACTACAAGTCAGGAAAGAGAAAACTAAAGAACTGATAGAACTTCAAAAAAACTATGAGGAAAAACAGTGAAAAATAAGGAAACAAAATTAAAATCACTGTAAACCTCTAGGAGGAAGATGATGAACATCAGCTTCCAGTTAAGCATTTACAAGACATAACTACATAAACTGATACTCGAAAATATACAGTGGTACCTCGTTTGTCAAATGTTTACGTCGAGCATTCCGTTTTTCGACCGAAATTTTCGAAGAAATTTTGTGTTGTTTGTACTTCGACCTGACTTGCACTCGACAGCCTACCGCGTCCTATGAGAAAAACTGTTTTAACATGTTTTTCCTTTACAATATACTGTATAGTTTAATGATAACCATACTCAACAAAATAAATAAAAGAATAAAGCATTTCACATAAAATTTAAAACAAAAAGATGAGCAAAATCATGTCACCGTGGTGATGCACAACTGACTTGACATAGAGGGAGGGAGCATTTATATTGTTGAGAACAGAGGGAGAAGAGACAGTTAAAACATTACTGTATGTATGTAAAAGCAGTAACAATTCACATAAAAAAATAAAAGAAGGGAATTTCACAATAAATTTAACATATTGATACAATATAAAACCAATCAAATGCAATACAGTAACAATAAAAAATCAAAAGAGAGTCTTACTTGAGCAAGTGTTTCTGGACTGAGCTGAGTGAGACGGTAGAGGGGATAGAGAAGGGATGGTTGTGGGTTATTGGGTGGGAGACGGGGTCCACTCACCAATGACATCCCAGCTGGGGTCGGATGATTTTTCTCTTTCACTACATTTCGCCAGTTTCTTTCACTCTCACTTGATCTCTTTCCTTTTCTTACTTGCATTCTTTACTTATTACTTGTTTGCAAAATCCTCATGTTTATTGGATTATAATTTTAAATTCTGCCATTTCCCAACAGTAAGCTGATGTGTTGTGGCATAATTAATCCCCTTCTTGCACTAAAGATCCAAGTGTAAACACGTCAACAATCATACACGCGTGAGGGATTGTTTTCACATCTGCCGGATGCTGATGACTCTCTCTCTCTAACATACACCCTACACTGTCGATTCTTTTGATTACCCTTGCAAAATGTGAATGAAATTGATTATGTTATCAACCTTTGCCTACCGCGACCATTTCGGTTTCCTCTAGGGGATCCTGTCTCTCCTCCCTCAATCCCAGCTAGCTGCACGCCATTTTCACCAAAGAGTTCGTAAATTGAATATTTAGCTTGCACACGGAAACAACATTTTTTAAAAATTTTACTTCGTATAACATACTGTTTTATTATCTTACACTCTTAATTTAACTTTTGAACACATTGATAATAGAAAAAATTTTAAAAGGGGGACTTTTAGGGTAGGCTGGAATGAATTATACCGATTTCCTTTATTTCTTATGAGGAAATTTGTTTCACATTTAGAGTGAATTGCATTTTGACCAGCCTTCTGGAACGAATTAAGTTCGAAGTCCAAGGTACTACAGTACTGTATTGATAAAAACAAAGGCTTGGTACTCAGTTTTCCTACTGCTGTGAGGGTCTACATAAATATTATTCACAAGAAAACAAATGTGTATTGATGAACACACACCCAAGTTGTCTATTACATGTCTTAGTTGTAAAAAAAAATGCAAACTCTAACTTGACCATGAGCAATGTTGAAAGCACAATGCACAAACCACCAAATACTTAAAATACTCTAGAATATGTCAAATACACAGACTTTTAGCGTACCACTTGTTCACCATCAAACAAAAAAGGAAAGTTATGAAGAAACAACCTTGAAATGTGCAGGTATACAGCAAACAATAGTTCACAAAGAGAGGTTGCCAGCATTGACCTGGGCAATATGTGTTTAAACCTATCAAACCTTTATACTGGCATTATTTTACCTGATGACAAGTGAAAGGAGAGAAAAATGGCAGCAAATGAGACTAAATGCTACAGCTTTCATTCACTATAGTAATATGTTACTGAAGCTTATACACAACATGATTTTGTATTTTTATAATAATAAATTCAATTTAAATGACATTCAATATACAGTAATAATGTAGTCCACTTGCTTTCTGAAAAAATATATATAAAAATATATATAAAAAATTAACTTCAAAAGTCAAAGATGATAAAAAAGCAAAATAAGAAGTTATTTTATTTAGGACATAAATATCAAAGAATATATCACAAATACAGAAAAGTTACAGGAATGTAATCAGCATTCCCATTCTACTAATACATAAATATGTTATTAACAAACCTCAATTACCATTCTGATGACTGATTATGACAAGGAAAATTGCTTATTGAAGATTAAAATTAAGTATTGCTCATCGCCAACATTGTGTTTACTTCCCAAATTATCTTCCGTAACTGTTCAATTATTTCTTTCATGTATCTTGCCTTTTGATATAATTGCTGAAAGAAAACATAAAAAACATTAAAATTTGTCCAATGAAACAAATTACTAAAGAAATGACACACTGCAGAGATATTACCAGAATATTACAGTTGAATCAAACTTAAAGTATTTCATGTGCAACATAGTATTTAGAGAAATATTAGGTCTGAACATATTTATGACTGCTGTAATCTTTGCTATTTTGGGAGCCAATTATCCTGACAATCAAAGTGAGGCAGTTGGCTACCAGCAACTCTAGTGATCCACTAGTACATGTACCAAACTTTTTGTATGCTTCAGTTTTTTGTTTGTTAAGCTTTTCTTTTACTTGTTTTGAAACTGGGCTATACAGTTAGACTGCTTTTGTTTTTTCTACAGAAAATTGGTGCAGCACTTGGAACAGCAGCAGCAGCAGCAGATGTAAAACTTTTGTGTGGGTACAGGTTAAGGTAGTAGAGTTGTGTGACTGAAATCTTCAAAATCTACAAACTGATTCGCAAAAGAAGCCCAAGAGTGGCACTCTCATATGCTCCGTCAATCAATATTTAAATATTTGTCTGCATTTCTATTTTGCACAATTAATTGTAGACCAATGTAGATATTTTAGGATATTTTTTATTATAAATTTCAGAGGGATCAGACAAATTTGGGTAATCATCAGTCACCTAATCAAGGCAACCTCTTCGGCCCATGGCATGAAAAAATGGAAAACTTTTATACTGCACATACAAAGCTAGGGCTACTCAAAATTGATAAAAAGCTAGTCTTCTAGGGTTGCAGATAGTTCAAGGTGTTTAATGGCAGAGGAAACAATGTAAATACACTGAACAACCAAAAATATCCCCCAAGCAATTACCAAGATCAATCACTGATTGTCAGAAAGAAAACAAAGAAATGGATAACATACAATTTTATGGTACAGTAACTAGGCAACATCAAAATAACTGATTACGCAAAACCAAAGGTTTGAACCAGAATAGAAGTGTATGTGTATGGGGTGTGGGGGGAAAGGGTTTATACCTCACATAAAGATCATTTCTCACACTCCTGGTGACTCAAGTGCCATCTTTGTGTATAAATTCTTAAATACTTTCATAATCAGGTACAGTATGGCCAATAACTTTCTCTGAATAAATAACTCAAAATCATATACAGTATGTATAAAGATTCACCTCTCGGAGATCTCTGGCTTCTTCTACAAGATGACGATAATTATCACTGATTTTCTTCTGGTCAGTTCTGTTATCTCCCTCATCTTTATAAGGAATTAAACTCTGAAATAAAAATGCCAATGTAATTTGCCTGCAATATTAAAATATTCATCAAATTTCATAAATAAAATTCATTACTTTTACTTAGGCCTGCTCAAATGCAATGGTCTGAAGGTTGGAGTGTCACTTTTTATTAGGAACAGACTTCAGAGGGTGAATCAAACATTCTTTGGTTCGAAAACCCCATCTCGCCTACTCTGCCAGCATACCAGAGAAGTATGAAACTCAAGAGTAGATGGGAGGATGACACTAAGTAAAGGCAATAGGCTAGTACTTAAGATCATAAACCTATTACTTAAATCACATCCAACAGAAAATTACCCTCAAACTGATAACTGATATCTAAACTCATCTGTGCTCTCAACTTGGATACAGTAGATACATTTCACTGCACTGAGTGTGCATTTAAGAAAGATTAAGTGCAATTACAGGCAGCAATGGATGTAGCTGATACACTAATTGAATGCAATAATTAAAAAACTTAATTAATACAATAATACAAGATACAGCTTAAAAACAAAAAATGAAGATCTTTAATGTTAAACAGGTACACATCATGTAGATGCCAAGTCAAGCAACAACAAAAAATAATTAAAAAGAACCAAAAATCCCTCAAAACAAATCTAAGAAGCAAAAAAACAGTACATTCCCTGCAATTAATTAAAAAAGGGATAAAAAGTGACTTGCAGGAACAAAAACTCAGTTCCAGGTGCTAACCAGTTAGCAATTTGTTACCTAATTAGTTTCACCATCAACTATAATTTAAAATTCATTAAAAACAACACAAAATTATGAAAAAACTAAAATTTCTGACTGGAATGCAGCAAACACTGGAAGACACAAATTCTCAGGATGACCAAAATGATAATTTTCATGATAAAATTAATTATTTGAATACTTACATACTGTTAAAGTTAACTTTATCTTTGCGTCATTTGGTGCGATCAGCATTTAAAAAAATCAAAATACGCTTGGCTAACTTGCTAGGACTGTCTTTGTATTCATCTGTTTCCCACCGGATGATGCTAGAATGTTTACGTTCTGTCATATTTCTTCATGACCACCCACTTAGATGTGGGGAAACTGGGTGGGTTTCCACTTTAACAGTAGCTAAGTATCAAAATAATTAATTTATCATGAAAACAGTAGCTAAATATCCAAATAATTAATTTTATCATGAAAATTATCATTATTTGGAATAAATCTTACCTACTGTTAAAGTTAATTAACTACCACATTGAATGAGGATGGTGGATTAGTGCAGCCAGAGAAACAGAGTTCAGCCAAGCGAACTAAAAATACTCAGCCAAGCCAACTAAAAGCTTTTTAATGGAGAGAAAAAGCTTCTCAACATTCCTGAATGATGTGTGATCCTTACTGGTAAGCACTGTTACCAGACACTGGAACCACAACAAGGTGTGAGGTCCTCATAGCGAGACTTCTCAGAGGATCCTTACAGGGGAAAGGGACTCTATCTTGTAGAGTACTGGTGACTCCTGTGCATGGGTTGAAAGCCCATAACCAACAGTACAAAACTAAAGATAATTACTACTTTCATGTATGAAGGTGAGGTCCTATACACCAATATGTACCTTCATGCTCCCAAAATTCAATAGTGGGCTTCCTAATAACTAATGATAAGATGGAAAGCCATGGTTACTACCATATTTGGGTCAGGAGAAGGAGTCCCCACTTCAACGATATGACTAAGGGCTTAACACCTCATGCTAAAATTGAACATTCGCAAAAAATGAGGCAAAAATAGTTTTAACTTCCCTGAGCTACAAGACAATCTTCCCTAGAAGGTGGTTTTAAAGGAAATAAAGACCCATTTACGGTACAGAAGCCATGAGGATTATCTTCAAAAAAGGTAAAATACTCAAGAGTCAACTCTGTGTGCATAGACTTTAGCCTCTTGGGGATAGGAGTGTTTGGCCTTCTAACACCACATTTTTAAGAAGTTAATTCTTAACTTCTCCTCTTGCAGGTTCATGTCTGTCCAGGTAAACCCTTAAGAGTTCTAACTGGACATGAGACATCCAATATTCCATTGCTACCTAAGCAGATAAATCAGGCACTGACACAAATCTTGGAAGGACTTTCTATTCTAAGTCTTTTCTCTAAGCAATGAAGAAAAAAAGAGAGGTTGCCACTAGAGCAAAGCCAAGGAACAAGCTAGGGCTTGAAGCTTACTAATATAACCACTTAACAAGGTCTAATCTGGACATTAAGACAGCCACTTCTTCATTGCCTACCAAAGCAGTTAAATTAGGCACTATAACCAAAATTGGGAAGGGCTTACTCCTCTATATCTTTTCTCTAAGTAAAGAAAGAAAAGAGAGGGGTTGCCACTAGAACAAAGCCCCCACCAAAACAGGGCTTGAAGGTCACTAATATACTTTGTTGCAACAGAAGCTAACAGAAAAGTGTCTTCAAAGTTCTTAAATGATGCCCTATCAAAGGGGTTAACTGAGGTTATGTCAACATCTGAAGGATTACATCCAAATTTCATCGTAAAGCCTGACTGGAAGAAGAAATTCCCAGAACAAAGATTGAAAACCTTTTCAAATTTTAAGTCATGGGCAAAATTCCAGTCAGCATGATGTAAAACTGAAAGCAATGTAAAGTGGGATCCTTGATTGCTATGACAGAAAACTGCTTTGCGTATCTGAGATACTGGTAGAACCTAAATCAAGATACCTAGTAGAAAGGGTGTTGGATATCATTCAGGACAAACACCAAGAACAAAAAATAATCACTGTTATTAAAGCACAAGTCTAATAGTGGAGGGCCTTCTAGATTTAAGGATTGCTTCCTAGGGTGCTCTAGAAATGCCATTAGTAACATGCAATTGACAATCTCCACGCAGTGAAAACTATGTGGAGGTTTGAAGGAATCTTCTAGAATAAGACTATATGAAAAGATCCTTCCTGAATGAAAGAAGATGAAGAACATATACCAACAGGAAAGAAATTTGGGAGAACCCATCGCCTTGGGGCCAAGGATGTGCTCACAAAATCTTCCTTGTGATCTGCAAAGTTATCAACTTGTTGAGTATTTCCTCAAAAACAGCCAACAGAGGAAAAGCCTACAAGTCTAGATTCGATCATTCTAGAATGAAGGTATCAACTGTACATGCCTGAGATCCTGGCATGGAGGGCAGTAACCTAGTTGTGTAGTGTTTTGGGCAGTCGTGAGCAGATGGGTGTTTGGGTCTCCCTAAGGGTTCCACAACTTCTGGCAAATTTGCGGAAGAGGAGACTATCTGATTGGAGACCTTTCCCTAGGACAAAATGAGGAAAGGAATGACATTGCTGAACTCTGTCCAAAGGATAAGGTAGTTTCTTTGCTAGCCTGAATAAATTTCTTTTATTTGTCTCCATGTTTCTTATGTAGGAATTGAGACTCGGATAAGACTATTCTAAACTGGCAAGAGCTGTAGGGTGTTTACACTTTCACTTCCTGACATCAAATGTTACTCAAAAGGACCCCTCAATCTGCCATCAAGACATCTGAGGGCAGTGTAAATGTTCTTGAGATCTACAGGCTAACCCATATAGTTTTCAACAGTGGTAGAAAATTGTTATCCTTCTATTTGTATGAAAAAACTTCTAACAAGAGATAGATGATCCTCATCTCCAGATAAACAACTGAATGAGTCAGAAAAGCATAGTCAGCACTGAACAAAATGTCCACTCCTAAGGTTAGGCATAAAACATAATTCTCATCATAAAATGAATTGGTAAGAAACAAACTAATTGTCCAAATATGGGAGAACTACAGTACAGTACTGTACTCTGATACCAAGCAGATGAATCCATACTACTAAGACTTCAACTCACAGGAAGATACTATACTTCAACCGAAGGAGTACCGGAAATGGAAGTACGTGTCCTACATGTCTACAGAACTTATCCTTGTCCTTCCGAAAAGGCCCCAGGACCAAATTGAATGACTCCCCAAAAAAAGGAATATAAAATGAATAAACTTGTTGAGATAGGACATGGCCATGGCTCTATGGCCTTGTTGCATAACAACTGTCCAAACTACCCTTTCAAACTCTGAACTTTTCTGTGTGAAAAGTGTGGAGAAGGGTAACGGGAAGCTGATAAGGGTAAAATATAACAAAACGTATAAATTATCTGTTCCTGAGAACCATCACTACCAAATGAGCTACTTGATCCTTTGCCAGACACTTGCACACGGCCTACTTGACCTGGGAGTTCAAACTTCAGTTAAGGTTACATGTGTAAAATTTCTCCACTAAGAATGTGAGCCAGAACTCTACTGAAGCAGAACTCGAGAGTAAATGGTAAATTCTACATGAAACTTAAGTGCAAAAAAGGCTGTAGGGGCAAGACCCTAGAGGGAAGACTTCAAAGGTAATGCTAAGAATTTCTAATCTCCTGAACTGAGACATCTAGGTAATGACCTTAACACTACGGGGTTAAGGAGACAATGATGGACCACTGTCAAAAACAGCTACTAATGGTTGAGCAGGGATACCTTACATGATTTACACAACTCTTTTGTTACTTTACAAATGAGTTGTAAAAGGAATAAGACATTCCTCCCATTAGCCTTGGAAGTAAGTCTATCATCTTCAGGGCTAATACTGTATAACTATTATTATCATCACATGTTAAATGTACCTTTTTATCTGTTGTAGATTGATATATCCACCCTTATACCCTAAAATTTTGGCCATGAAGCTAAGACCAGTATTTATCTTTAGGTATGATAGCCCTACCTATGGCATTAGGCCTATGTTACTTTAGCCTAAGGTATGTAAACATGGGATAGCTTAGCCTAACGTATTGTAACCTACGTTGAATTTAGACCTACGTATATGCCTTATGTAACATAACCTAAAAAAAGGAGGGTGATGTAGACCGAGCAGACATCATATCTACATACGTATACGTATATATATATATACATGTGCAGGCAAAAACATCACAGTACACATATTACTCTTACAGCAATCGGGCTGTAAAACCTAGAACTAAATACTGTACTGCATTCAAAGGTACTTTTGCCTCACAATTAGGCCAAATTACCTTACCAGGAGTCTTAGTTTCCTAGGTCCAAGAACTTGAAACTCGAAGTTGAAAAGGAGGTGAAAAACATATATGCAAGTCCTAACTCAGCTCTAAGCAGCTTCAAAACTGGACAAGGATGTAGTGGCATCCAAAAGCTACCATAAAAGGCTCACTCTACAAACACACTTGCGATTACAAAACACTGCTCGAGTTAGGAGCAGAGTTAACACGATACAGTTGCTTTTCTCTTCGACTGATAGTCCATTTCCCAAAGACTCCACTGCATGATCACGCAGCCTATTATAATCAGTGTAACTTCTTACTCGTTTTAACAGGAGCTGAGGTATAAGTAAACTAAACAGGGCCGGTTAACAGAATCATCCTTGGAGAAAGGAAGTGAAAATGGAACAAGGCAAGCTATTACTGCTTAAACACTAAAGGAGAATCAACAAAATCATGGTTGAAAAATGTAAGTCTAAACGGAGAAAATACACTAATAAAGACGTCATAGCATGCCAGAGGGCTGGACGGAGGGTGGGGAAGCAAGAGTTCTTGCATGACGTCATCAAGTAACTGTGAAGTCATCTGAGAGGCGAATACTGAAAAACGAGAGTTGACTAACACCAGGCTAACTCACTCTAGATGAGTAAGTGGTGGAAAAGGACGAGCCGCTTTATGAAAAGGAATAATTGTCACAAGGTGATGAATACGAGACAATAGAAGGAAAAACTAAGTAAGAGGGTGGAAGGATACGGTCCACTTGGGGACGATACTGGGGGCAAAAGAAAACACCAGAACTGACTCGCGGCTCAGAACAACTGAGGCAAACATAAAATGTCTGAAATTCAAACAATGCTGACCACCTATATCACAATACACTTTCCAAAGGGATGTTACGGGAGTCAGCTAGTGTTGCCAACTTAGAGGAAAAACTGCTATGTTTAGCAGATTTCAGGTTGTCACAGTTGGCAACACAGGAGACAACTAACGCAAGTCAAACCATGGAACTCATCCAGCCGGAGCTGTGTGGCAGCTTGGAGCCAAAACCGAACCAGAAAAAAAAAAAAATGGTGAGAGAATTGTCGAAGGGCACAGAACCTTGATCTGGAAACACGCCTTGGTTTTAAATGACCAGAAACATCTACAGAGTACCTGAAGAACCTGACCCCCCAAAAATACATTTGCATCAGACTTTACAGCCCACCATTTTAATATACTCATTTAACACAAATTGGAAAGCTAAGGCACTGCTACATACAATGTTTTATTTCATGAATAAAATTCTAAATATAGAGGGCATTGAAAAGTTCTAAAATCACATTATAAGGCATACCAAACAACTGCATATATAGTACTGTAACTACCCTTACCTCAATGTGTGTATATTCCATCCCAGCACAGTCATCGTTAACTCTGGTATATATAGCTCTTAGTGTTTTGAACTGTCGCTGAATGGAATTCAGATACTCCTGAATGCGTAGCTTTTTCTCCAGGCTTAACTGGTTTCCCTGACTAGTGCCACTTGGAAGCTACATGGAAAAAGAAAATAATAAATTTGAAAAAAAAAATAGAAAACTACTTACACATAACATTTTCTCTTAATGAAACATAGTCCTTGCATACTAAAAACACATACCACTTCAACAAACGAAAACCAGAAAATCAGCCATTTTACTGTCATAAGAAAAACAATACATAGCTTTCTTTTTGGTATAAGGTGTTGGAAGTCTTGTTACATTCAAGTTATAATAATTGTGTAATAGATTCTACAATTCAATGTTCACTCTGCACTTGAAGTTATGGAGTTATCCGCAGTCCAAAAACCACGTACCAGCAATAACTATCACTTTGTTAATTCTAGAAAATAACACATACTTGGCTCATCATTCCTACTACAAGTTACAGTACTGCATGGGAAATAAGTGGTTTTCTTTATTTAATGAACATGTTCTTTGCTTACACATTTAATATAAGCAAAAAAAAGTATATATTGTTATGGTGTTTAAGCACAGATTCATTGATACTTACTGGCATAGTTTTAAGCATAGAAAATACCTCACAAGTTCGCACCACAATTTCTTGAACTGTCTCACAACCAGCTTTACATAAAAAAGCTGTGTTGGCATTCCTCTGTGTAGGCTGAGCTTGTTGAGATGGCTCATTGCTGGAAGACTGAATACTCTGGCCTGGAAATGCAATTATAATACAGTCATATAGTATATCATTATTATCTTTAAATACTTCAATACCTGTATTAATCACTGGTACACAATCATAGATGACAAACCAAAAAATCTCACTTCTCCCTAATCCAAGTTACAAAAATTCAAAAGATAAATTCTGATGAAAATGACTCCTGTATCTTTTTTTGAAAAAGTGTTATAGGTAAACTTTTGAGCAGTTGAGAAATAAACTGAGGAATATTGGGCTACAGAAGCCAAATACTTTATGAAGTATTGCAGCTTCTCTTACAGTTCCAAAAGTTCACAGCAAATGGAGTAAAAGTCCTTTTGTACTAAGCACAAAGACAACATGGCATCCCTTCACAATATACTGGATACTAACACTAAAAAGAGTGCCAGTAACAGGCACAGGAACAAAAAAATGAGTACCAGACACAGGTCAAAGGTCAAAGCATAATAAGTAACCTACTAAAGGGATCAAGGAAAATGAACAGAGATCTTCAAAAAATAGTCTAAATCATAATTATAGCACTTGTAAAAAAGGGAACCGGCAATGCTATCAATGTCTTCCAAAGATAAAGAGCTTAGGAAGCTACAATGTACAAGTGGAATGAGAACACAACCACTGATAGTAAAACATAAGCTGTGAAGCAAGAGGCATTAATACCATCATCTTTGTGGGTAACTGAGGTCTTATGAGTTGCAGCTAGCTGTCAGGCAGCATCAACAACTCATACTTTGTTACCTTTGGTGGTCAAAGGTAACACCAAATTTATCAAACTTAGAATCCTAAAATATGGCTACACCATGAGAAAGGAAACAAAGAACTGTTCTGATAATCCACCAAGCTACTTTTCCTCTGAAATTAGCTTGTTTAATTTGCACCTTAGGCTACAGAAGGAGCTATAGAACAGTACAAGATATAAGAACTTGTGTTTATGATCAATACTTCACACAAGGATGCCAATTGTGGCATCTACGAAAACTAATCTGCCACAAAAATGTAGTAATGATACATATATCAATTAAATACATTAAAATGAGTGGATAATGAATGCACCAAAAATGCTCATTTTTCCATTTCCAGTAATTACAGTACATTCACATAATCCACTTTAAAGAAAAAATGTCAATACACAGGCCAAAGTTCACTGAGAGAAGAAAATCAAACTGGTGCATATAGCCACTGCAACATAAAAACCACTATCAACAAGCCACCAACCAATTATTACCAAGAGGACACTGACAGTACAGAACAGTTACATTTAACTCACAATCATCAAATTTTACCATTTCAGCATATTTTTCCTCCTCTTAAATATATCAATCACAAATTGACAGAACACAATGATCTAACCAAAAATTACCAGATGGAAATGATCTAATAAATGTACTATGTCAAACACCTTCATTTATTTGCACATATTTTTATCAGAACTGCATTACAGTTACCCTTCAAGCTTACCAGGTACTTCACAGGTCTGGCCTTCCAAAAAATGGTGCCTACAGCCAATAGTAATTCCACATCTATGATTTCTGGCAAAATAACCTCAATATAGCTTATTTGTTAAGTAAAGGCTTCTGGTAAGTTGAGGTCTAGTAAATAAATAAAATTACTTGGTAAATGAACACCACAGTACTAATACGAAGAGTGTATAATAATATGAAAGTATTTATGGGTAAATAAATGTTTGAGGAAAAATCTAAGGAATAGGGAAGATTTCATTACAAAGCAAGCTCATTTTATTGATGGATACCAAAATTTTAAGTAAAATTACAGTTGATCAGTTGCTCACTAGGGTAAGCCACATTGCCATAGATTTGTGAACAATCATTGTACAGTTTAATGAACTTGTAATATAATAAGACACAGGCAAAAATTTTAAAGTGAATAAACAATTTTTTATCAGTAAAACTAACAAATTCAGGAACTGTGTTAGGAAAGTTATAAGTTATGCAATGCCGTGTAAAAATCCAATAGAGCATTGAGTAAGTCTGAGTGCTAATCCAAATTTTTAAAATACATTTTTTAAAGTACATTGTATTTTTCCCAAGTATACAAACCTGAGGTCCTTTACATTAGGAATTACTTTCAGCGAAGCTGGAAATGGCCTTTGAACTTTCGAACAAGGTGGTTAGGGAGTTAACTACCATCCGGTAGGTGGAAGTCCCGCCTGCCCAGATGTAAACATTCCAATTTGCCTTTCAGCCCAGGTGTCAGATCGAGGGGTGGCATGAGGTGGGCATGAAAATGTAAATGTGAAGGACCTCAGGTTTGTATAGTTAGGAAAAATACAATTTACTTTAAAAAATTGTGATTTGTTCCGACATGATATACAAACCACCCTCTGCCTGGGGATGAGATCTGACTTCTCAAGATTTACCACGACCCCTAGATCGTGGTGAAACTCAAGGAGCCGATCCCTGTCCTGAAGCAACTGCGCTTGCCAAGACCAGCTAATTGTTGAGATACCTAAATGGATGTATCCCATGCGAATGGGCCCAAGCTGACACTATGGTGAACATTAGCGTGAACATTTGGGGAGCGGTCGGGAGCCTGAAACAGAGTGCCCTGAATTGGAACACCGTCTCCCCGAGGATAAAGCCAAGGTACTTACAGGAGGATGGATGGATGGGTTATGTGAAAATATGCATCATTCAGACCCTCTCAGCATGACGTTGTTCTCCCTGATGAAGGCGAGCACAGAACGAGCTGCTTCCATCCTGAACCAAGTCTGGAACTCCAGCAGCACCCGAAGCTTTCTTCATGAGAAAGACACGGCTGTAAAAGCCTGGGGACCAATCTGACACGATTTCCACAGCACCCTTGCTCAACATGGCTTGCACTTCTTGCGTTGAGTGCGAGATTCTTTGTTGAACAAGGAACGTAAGTACGGAGACGGACCAGAGAGTTGGTGAGGGGTGGCCGAGACATCCACTACCCAGGTCTTGACTCTGTATTGCTGCCACGTTGCCCAATGGCCTGATAGGCACCCCCACCGGAGGGAACGCTGCCCCTAGCGTTTCCCTTCTTCTTCTTCTTTGCCTTGTACCCCCTTTACCAGACTGGAAAGAGGGCTGACAGGGGCGCGACTGCCCACCCTACCCAGCGGAAGAAGGAGGCTGGGTGTTCCCATGGGGACCCTTCAAAGTCTGGGACTTCTTAGGGGCTGAGGAAGTGCTAGCTTGGTCCGAAGGCAGAGCCGCAGTGGATCGCGAGGTCTTGGCCACTGCCTGGTGGACAAGGCGGTTGCTGTCTTCAGCATGACGTTTATCCACAGCAGCATCTACCAGCTTTCTAGGGAAGAGAGGCAGAGCCCAGAAAAGGTCTGTTCCATAGGGTCACTGCTGACTTGGGACCCACAGACCTGGCGAAGCAAGAAAGGACAGCATCTCTTCTCTTAAGCACCAGGTTCACCCACAGGTGAAGAAGCCAGGACAGGCTGAGAGCCAGGTAAGCCAGGAGCCAGGATTGGGGCGACAGGGATAGACGGGGCAGGTGGAGAAGCCATGAAAGCCCAGGACACAGCAACACTAGGAACAGCAGGAGCAGGGACCATAATATGGGGCATGGATGAAGTCACCATCATGGAGGGTCCTGAATGGGACAGCAGGGCCAGGAAGCCAGGCGGGAGCGACACTGCGTGATGGGATGCTGGCGTGGCGGTCACCTCGGAAACCAGGTGAGAAGAGACAGTCACCGGCATCTTAGCAAAAGCAGTCATTGTAACGGCGCTGGTTATAACAGTAGCCACAATGTGGATCACTACTGGGGTGCCAGAGAGATGAGTCAGGAGACCCTCCAGTGACGGTACGCCAGGAAGGACCAGGTGGAGCCAGGTTGATTCGAGATCTGGAGCCTGGCGCCCTGCGAGAAGCCTCTACCGCCATACCTGAAGACAAAGTCGGGTTAGGGGAGGGAGACTCCACTTGCTCCAGGGAGAAAAATTTCCCCCAAGGGCGAGGAGAGGTCATCCAGGTCATCTGCTCCCCCACATTAATCCATGCCCAATGAAGCAAGCAAAGAAGATGAAGGGGAGTCCTCTCCCAATGGAGAAGCAGC
Source organism: Macrobrachium rosenbergii (assembly GCF_040412425.1). Taxonomy (NCBI): domain Eukaryota; kingdom Metazoa; phylum Arthropoda; class Malacostraca; order Decapoda; family Palaemonidae; genus Macrobrachium; species Macrobrachium rosenbergii. The sequence continues at coordinate 53,895,186 of NC_089746.1, read as the reverse complement.
CAGAAGGGGAAGCTTGCCAGGAGAAACGATCCCAAAGGGTTAGCCACCAATGGAGTCATCGGGGGCATGTAACCCTCAGATGATGCCTTGGAAGGCTTGCTCTGGTACTGTTTCCTCCCTTCAAATTTTGCCTACTGCTCAGCCGACCAGGAGCAACACTCAGTACAAGGAGATTCCCGTGAACACATGCCCCCTGCAAGAAGAGCAAAGGGCGTGCGGGTCCACATCAACTTTTGATCTACAAATATCACATTTCTTCCTGCCAACCCCAGGACACACACGCTGGGGGAAAGTGGGATTATGAGGTTCATTTCCTTCATGAGCTTTCATGATTAAGAAAGGAAAACACAATGCAAACAAGAAAAAGAAAAGATCCCACCAGGAAAGCAGCTCAACAGAAGTCAGGGCAGGGAGAGAAGAAACCCATCTGTACCACATGACGGCCAAAAGCCAATTGGAATGTTTACATCCGGGCAGGCGGGACTCCCACCTACCAGAGGGTAGTTAACTGCCTGACTACCTTGTTCAAAAGTTTAATGGCCATTTCCAGCTTCGCTGAAAGTAATTCCTAATGTAAAGGACCGATGATTTGTATATCGAGTCGGAACAAATATAAATTCCAGTACAGTATTTTCCATGTATACTACTTTTCCAACTACTGCATTCAGTATTGCATTCAATGACCTTGATAACCATATGTTCTCACACCTCTGACAGCGTCATAGCCTTCCAGTCTTAACTTTAAGGGCCTTTGGTTGAGAATATTCACTACTTAAAATCCTTTTCCAGTCCTTTGCTTATTTACTTTTTAGCTTTATTTAATGTTATTTGTTACAGATTATACATACTGCAATTTTATTAATTTCTCAAGTGTTTGGTAATTTTCTTTTTTATGAGAATTCTATCTTGTGGAAGCTTGCCTGGCAAGTTCAAGAACTTTCAACTTCTCACCTAGGAATGTAGGTACATTAGGAGTAACAATGACAGTACAAGCATTGACTTGAAAGGCTACTGGGTAAGAGAAGTATAAGAAGTTTCTGACATGGATCTGGTAACCATGACAAAAGTATTTGATGAGCCTTCAGAAAATTACATTTCTTCGTGAAGTGAAGTCAAACAGGAACTGGAGGAGGAGAAGCAGTAAACTGTCCTAGCTTCTCATGGTTCTGTCTAGGGTGGTGTCACCCAAAAAATGAGAGGTATGTATAATGACAAAACCTATGACATCTGAACTTTGGAGAACAACCCATAATTCTCTTATCTTGAAATTGTAATCTAGTTTACTGATCACGAGAAGCACTTGAAACAGAAGGATTCAGGCTTGTGCCTGAATGAAAACACAATACAGAAGCCTAAAAATGCAAGCTTACTACTTACCTGACTGAGCACCTGCTGCCATTGGGCTACTATACGTATTTCTCATCATCGTAGATGATGATCCTGTGCTCATGGCCATCCCTGAAACAAAAATATATTAGGCATCATATTTGCATCCACAAACTGCATTACATAACATTTATTAATCATGACAAATTGTGATTCTCAAAATTTATGCTTGTAACAATCTAAAGTACTGCAGTAAAGGCTAACAATTCTAGTCACATCACTTGCAAGCAAACTTTTATTAGTGCTGTACCATGTTTACAGAAAATCAAAGATGTATTGTAAAAAGAGAAACTTCTTAATTCATTGTTGGGTTTCAACACATTTAAAATTTGCACGTCTTTCAAGACCATTCAATAATATTTGTAAATGGAAATGGTTGCATGTGAACAGCAAATCTCAATAATTCAGTGTAGGCTTAACAGATGGCGCTGGTTAACATGCCACCGATCCATAAGTGCAAAAGGGTTAAATAAAATATATACATCCTCTGATGTCCAACGAAAAGCATCAGTACTGTTTACACGAACCAAGCGGATAAAATAAAAATTAATCCTGAGTACATTTTTTTGTGCTGGGTGCATTGGGAAAACTGTCCATCTCTTATATTTTCCACTTTCCCAGAGAATAACAAAAATATGATTAGGCTACATGACATACCTTACTTTTACAACCTTGAAAGTGAAAAGTTTATGGTAAACAATCTAACACTGGGATAATTTGGGCATTAAAAATTTACTTCTTTCAGTTTTGCTTTGCTTGATCAATAGGTTTGGTAACCGGCTGGAGTTGTGGCCACACAGGAGCAACTCTGATCATGTGCTGGGCTCCGACCCTCTTATCTCCCACGAACTCCCAAGCAAAATTAAACAAAGTGGCCTACAGGATTACCTGCCTATTTCAACACCTTGATGTTGTTAATGGTGAGAATTTCGGTCCTAATATAAAAGTCTCAAGATATAACCTAATCCGGGACCAACACCATCCCCCAAGGGAGCTTATTAACACCCCAAGTAGGGGTTTAGGCGCAGGCTCACCTTCTACTGCAAGTGACAGCCAACCTCCCACGGAGAGTGACTGCCCACCCTGCTGGCCATATGATCAACTCATTCATTTCCCTTCTTCATGGAGTTGCTATGGATACCTTAGATATAATCTCTTACAGTTCCCTACTGTCACTTGAAGCCCCAGCAATCTATCACATCCACTATATTGTCTAAAGATTTGTGCCACAGAAAAGAAAGGCCCTCTTTTGGGCGACTGGCTACGATGTGATCTGTAACTTGCATTGATGAGGTTGAGAAAGCTCTAAAGTCTTCATGCACTGAATCACAGATGACAAGGTATTGTGGCAACATTCGCTGTGATCTTGGGACAGACTATGATCATATCCCCTTACAGGTGTCATTCAATACCCGATCCCTTCCTAATATGAGCCTCAAGTGGAATATCCCTCCCCTAAACACGTTCTGTAAAAATTTCAAAAGGCATCATTGCATTTCAATAAACACTCCTCTGGCAACAAGAGCTTGTCATCTGCGATTCAGTGCATGAAGACTTTAGAGCTTTCTCGGCCTCATCGATGCAAGTTACAGATCACATCGTAGCCAGTCGCCCGAAAGGAAGTCTTTCTTTCCTGTGGCACAAATCTTTAGACAATATAGTGAATGTGATAGATTGCTGGGGTTTCAAGTGACATTAGGGGACTCTAAGATCCTAATAATTAATGTTTATATGCCCTGGCAAATAACACTAATTTCAATCAATACACAGCATTATTTACAATTCTACTGCTGATCACATTTGTATAATTGGGATCTTAATTCTCACACCACAAAACAATTTTATAACGAACTTAACTGCTTCGGTCAAAATCACGCTCTCCAAATTAGCAATGTAATGCTCCTCCCTCCCTCTTCCTATACCTATGTACAAAATTAGGGACACAGTTGCAACTTCTTCGCTGAACCACTGCATCACATCTCCAGACCTTCATGATTCAAATATGACCTGCAACATTCGCTGTGATCTTGCAACAGGCTACGATCACATCCCCTTACAGGTGTCATTCAATACCCCATCCCTCCCTAATGTGAGCCCCCTAACTGATCGCCCGCCTGCCATTAACTGGAATTTTAAAAACCAGCAGAAAACTAGATCCTTTAGGGTGACCATGTTAAACAGGTTGCAGTCAATAGTTCAACCGGCAGACGCCTTACTGTTCACTAACACAAAATGTAGAAATGGCCACCACAGGAGAGATCTTTAAGAATTCTATTCGAACATAATTTCTGCTGTGCTTGCCTCCGGCAGGGCTACCTTTAGATTTCCTCAAGGCAATTATCGTAATATAATTGGCTGGAATGACTTGGTTAAAGATGTATACATATTCATGAGAAATGTTTTTACTGTGGAGGCAAAATGGTAGCCTGAGGGAAGGACACTTTGCGTTGCTAATGAGACAGGCAAGAGTTCAAACTTGCTCTTAAGCACTGCAGAATAAATGAAAAGCAACTAAGAGCTGATGCAATGTCTAGAAAATTAGAAACTGGCAATTAACCTCGTCTTTGGAAAGACATTTCCAAAACTAAAAAGCTATCAAAGAGAGTAGGAGAAGCCATCGGTGACAAGGCTATCGCAAGAATGTGGGGCGATCACTCCAGCACTGTCCTGAATTGTATAAATGATCAAGACTCCCGAAGGGATGTATATAACCTCCTTACTGATAACATTCAATTTCATTTTGTTGATCGTACTATGCCAGATAACATCAGCGATGCCATAAACAACCTACCTAATAATAAATCATCCGGCTGCAATGGCCTTCCTGCAGAAGCTCTCAAATTCTGCCAATTTACATTTTGCTAGCTGCTCTATTCAATGCAAGCATAATTCACTAGTTTCTTCCAGACTCTCTACCCTTAGTTCACTTAATACCATTAATCAAAAACAAGCTAAAGGATGCAGCTGATCCTGGCAATTATTGCCTGATTGCAATTACTACAATTGCGTTGAAAATACCTGAGTCAGTTCTAGTGAGACTTCTCCCCTTTCTACACAATACTGACAACCATTTCAGATTTAAAGCAAACCACTCAACCAACACGTGCATCTACATCCTGAAAGAATTGCCTCTCCTGTTTTCCTGTTTTGTAGATATGAGAAAAGCATTTGACAGAGTAAAGTACCTGAAGCTCTTCCTGAAGTTGCACAAAAGAGGTACACTTCTACAGTATATTTACTTGGTATTTTACATTGTTGGTTTGCCACACAGCAATTGTGTCAAATGGGGTAACGTATTGTCGTACACCTAAATGGGCTCTGACAAGGGGTATTCTCTCTCTACACCTATTTAATATGCACACAGATGCCCTGAATGTCAAACTGAACTTACTCCCAATCGGATCCACTATCAATGATACAACAATAATCAACCTCTGTTACGCTGACGATATGATTCTGATTTCCCCATCAGTGTAAGGTCTCCAGCGACTCACTGACACACTGCAGAGATGCAGAGGATTTGATATCCTACACAACAAAACCAAGACCTAGTGCATGTTGCTGCTCCCGAGATCGCTTAAGCATTTTGCAGAACCACAAATTTTCCTCGGAAATCGTCTGGAATTTGTGTATGAATTCCTGTGTTTGGGCCATGTCATCACGGACGGCCTAAAGATATGGCAGACAAAGAACAAAGACTTCGTAAACTATGTGCAACTGGCAACATGATTGCAAGGAGGTTTACCTTCTGTCACCGAGACACGAATCTGCTGCTCTCCTGCTCATACTGCTACAGTATATATGGGTGTTCCCTTTAGACGAACTTTAGCCAAGGGGCCATGAGACATATCACCACTGTTCACAATGACATTCCGAGACACCTCACAAACACTCCTCGCTACTACTCCACCAAGCAGAGTGGTGTTGTTTATTGTTGGTCAGTTATTAACCTCATAACTATCCAACATGGTTGGGGACCCTTTGGGAATGCAGGGTTTTGGGTGGGGGAAATCGCTGGGAGAAAGACAGGACTGCCATATTGTTGTTATGGAATGGTTCCGTGCATGCACAACTCATCAGGGAGCCATATGTTCAAGAATGGATTGGCTAAAGAAGCCTATTAGGTGTAAAAGGAACTATACTAACCTAACGTACCCTACCCTAACCTAACCTAGTGCACCGTGTTACTTAGCCAGGGGGCACCGAAACCCCCAGTGAAGGAAACTCCAACTTTTACGCAAAGTTCCCTTACTGTATACCACTGCACATGTACGATAGCATTCCAGGATGGCCAGCATACAATAACATATCAGTTCTGAGGTTAATTACAGCCAAAAATACGGAAAGGTAAAACTTTACTTTAGCTGTGCAGCCTGATTCCCGCGAGTCGTCAACCGGGACAGGTTCCTCATATATAAATAGACCTAACCTTTCCTATAATCCCAGGTCCTGACCTAACCAGAAATTACCTACCTAACCTAACTTAAGGCGGCGTGCCCTGACCTGGCCTGGGGGGGGGTTCGCCTCCCTGGACATCCCCCCCCCAAAAAAAGGCGGTAACCTGTCCCAGTCGGCAACTGGTAGGAACCAGGCCACGCATCTATTGTAAAATTTTACCATGGTAAATTCTTGATAAGCAACCAAAATATAGGCCCTGGGCCTAGAAACAACAATTTCAAAGGTAATACCCCTTGAGGGGCTATAACAAAACAGATAATACATGCACTTTTGACATTTGCAGAATATTACCCAATCACCAACCGAACCGATAGCGTAAGGGCCAGCCCTAGGAGAGCTGTTAATCGGCTCAGTGGTCTGGTAAAACTAAGGTATACTTAACTTTTCCATGAACTAATTTTAGCCTAAGCTTAGCCATGACAATGAACAATAGCCTACAATACAAGGCTTGGTAGGTTACGGTAGATTTCTAGTCTTGGTTACGATAGACTACGTCATCTCTTAAGTAGGATATAATCCTTAGGAGTTCTTAGGACTATACTGTATAATAACAAACCAGGGACGAATAACTTTTTGACAAGTAAACTTACAAAAGCTTATTTGAGAGGTCCGGATGCTACAATTAAGGTGGAATTAGTTGTCTGCCTAAATGTTACCTGTGCAACGGCACCTTCTTAAAGCTTTGGCCAATTCGGTTGTTGACCTGACTTTCTTAATCAAATTTACTATTCGAATCTGAGTGATGGATGTGTTATTATAATAAGGACCCGTTGGAGAATATTTCAGAAGCAAAATGGAAGTGAAAAAACCTTCCCGTTCGTTTGAAATATCTCATGCTTAGCACATATCTTTTAGTGGCTGCAATGTTTGCGGAACGAAAAAGATCTTGAACCGTGTACCACATTTAGCATATGTCAACGATAAGTATAGTTTAAAGGCTGTGAAACCAACATTCGAAGTGCAGCTTGACTCAAATAGCCTGAAACTATTTGAATCTACACTCCATCCATCCATGGGTGCGGCTTATACAGCATTATACGCTGTATATAGAAAATTCGATTGCGCCGAAGAAACTTCGGCACATTTTTTACTTGTTAATATATAGTAAACTTTGTATTTTCGTGAATATTTCCAAAAGTTGCTGTTAATTCATCGGCTGGAAACTCAAGCTACTGAATAAGAGCCAAGAATTTGTTTCTACATTTATGGGACATCTTAGCCCTTTAAAACTTCAGCCCAGAGACTGTACAATAAGTTCCCTACAGTTCCCTTTGTAATCAAGAGCACTGAGAATATCAAGTCTTTCAATAAAAAGTTAAAGGCGTGTTTTTGCTTAATGAAAAGTATTTCACAATTAATGGTACTTAGAATGCCTCTGGACAATTATGTATAAAAAAATTAATCTGCAGATCCTGAACATTGCCCTCAGGTGAGATTTTTATAATATATATATATTTTATAATATATATATATATATATATATATATATATATATATATATATGATTATCATCACATTCGTATGTGATTCGTATGTGATTCATCTATCACTTTATTTCTAAGCCAATGGCTTGGAAATAAAGTCGAAACCGGTACCACAGCTGAAAAATATATGTAAGAGCCCCGACGCTGTCTCTTCCAAACACGTGTAGTGTTCGTCGATCGTCATCATCGGAGTCGACAGGACAAAACAGGAGCGTTTATTTCTCTACAGGAACGCGATTTCAACCATACAATATTTCCGTCTGCCAAACGTGGTACAATCACCACTACTTGCATTGCCATGCAAGCATTCTAATCATGTACTCAAATGTTCCAACGAATCTTCTGTATCAAACTGTGTGTATGTTTCTGTTTGTGAAGACGCCAAAGGTCTCTCCATTTCACATTTATTATGCTATTGCATTGTATCCATTAATGTGTCTTGAATCTCATGCAATTGGCCATATGTAGAATTTCTATTCCACTGATGTATGTTTCATCACCGTATGTTAATATGTCTCTTGATATATAACCTTTATGTCCGTTTTACCTATGTAGACGCTATTACCGCTCGCATCAATAACATCTTCCAAGATTCTGTATTTATCTCAGTATATAAACCAGTTAACACCCAGCCATTAAAACCCAGTCCTTACACTGGACCCCAGGGTGAAGACTGATGACCCACGCCTGATAGTTTTTAAGTGTCCGACCTCCGAGATAATTTTCCAGGAAACCTGCCCAACCAGAAGGACCAGCCACGTCATCCTTCAGCCTTTATTACTCAGCCGTCATCCTTCAGCCCTCGGCCGGCCATAATTTTTCCTGCTGGCCGGTGCCGCCCTTCAGTTGTTTGAAAAACAATTGTTTTTTCGCTTGTGGGGAATTATTAAAACAATCATTAACACGTCTTGGGGAGACCTGGCTGTTTCATCGCTGTCAGGACAAAACAGTTCCGGCTTTATTTCCACTTTCAGTCTCAAGACCAATATTTTAAAGGAACGTTTAACCTCTAGCATTGTATCCATTAATGTGTCTTGATTTGACCATGTATAAACATGAAGTACAATGCCATCTGAAAACACAGATGTCTGATTCATACATTACAGATTTCATTGGAAAATAAAATCCACTGATAACAGCCACTTACATGGGTAATCAATATCAAAAAGTTTTTATTTTCCTGGCTGTTTCACCCACTTTCAGTCTCAAGTTTAGCGTTTAACCTCTAGATTTGACCATGTTTTACATCGCCTTTAACAGCCACTTACATGAGATGTAGAATGCATTTTCGATCAACAAGAGATGTAGAGCATGATCAACAGGAGCCATTTCTACTTACAGAAAATGAGAATCGACACTACAATGAAAGTGAAAATTAGGGATGACGTATGAACTGGAGGCATGTCGGTTCTAACACCTGCAGAATAAGTCAGCTCCTGGTGATATATCTAGTACATCCGGGCTAATGAATAAGAATTATATAATGTTCTCTTGAAACTAGCTCGTTAAATTTTTTGTACGCACAAATACACTATTTGCCCTAGATTTATTTTGTTTAAATAATATAAGGAATATGAATCTATGTATTTTGTCTTTGTACGTCAACTTCATATATTTCACATATATTTTGTAATTTCTGTATTTTTTGAATTTTCTCTCATACTCCGGAAGGGGTTGCTGGAGTTTATAATAAAATATCTGAAACCTTAAAAACCTATATCCGGGAGAGAAACACTACGAAATCGTGACTCACTATTTAGTGACAGTCACAACAATACACAGCTTTACACATCAATTTATCCTGACTTGAAGTCTGCGAACATTTTTTCTTTTTGTGGAACCTGAAAACATCCCCGTAATTTCACCATGAGTGTAAGTATGAATGGAAGGCGGTATTTACCTCTTTCGTTAAAATAATCTAGGCCTAGGCAGCGAGTAGGCCTAAAGTCCTCCTCTGAGGCCTATGCTGGGTTTATCGTGAAACACGGCAATGTCTTGCCTATCCCTTCAATAATCTTACGTATTTTGCTTAGCATATGGATACGGTAGTCGTCGTAGGCTACTGGGAAGTTGCTTTTTATTGGTGAGGTACGGCAGTTATTTTTGTAGCGTAGCCTATGCCTAGCTTACTGCAAACTAGGCCTTTAATCTGTTTCAACTCGTCGTCTGTCCCCGAAAAATTAACATTCATTGAAATTTTGGTAATTCGGTAATTCTAAGCCGGCTGTCCGCTGTGAGCTAGACTATGGCAATTGACGTTTTCCTATGTTATTTTACTTGCTCTACAAGAATTTAAAGTAATGTTTTGTTGGCCGGCTGTAACTAAACTGTAATTGACCTTTGAAGACTACACGACTTGAATTACCTAACGCGGGGTAGGTCTAAGCCGGCATTCCTCGGCATCCCCCCCCCCCCCCGCTCCATAGCTAATAAGGCAAAATTGTAACCAGTAAACACCCCTAAAAATACCAACCTAATGTACCCTAGAGTTGTTTACTGGTTACAATTTTTGCCGTGTTAGCTATGGAGCCGGGGATGGGGCTTGTCGCGGAATGCGGCTTAGACCTACCCCCGTTAGGTAATTCAAGTCGTGTAGTCTTCAAAGGTCAATTACAGTTTAGTTACAGCCCAACCGACAAAATATTACTTTAAATTCTTGTAAAGGAAGTAAAATAACATAGAAAAACGCCAATTCCACAGTCTAGCTCACCATGACAACCGGCTTAGATTACGATAATTCTAAGTTGTAGTTCGGTGGTGAGCTAGACTATGGCAAATGACGTTTTCTATGTTATTTTTACTTGCTTTACAAGAATTTAAAGTAATATTTTTATTCGTCGGTGTAACTAAACTGTAATTGACCCTTGAAGACTACGGCCAGGTAGATCTAAGCCAGCATTCCACGGCGAGCCCCTGCCCCCTCCAGAGCTAATACGGCAAAATTGTAACCAGTAAACACCCCTAGAGTACATCTGGTTGGTATTTTTAGGGGTGTTTATTGGTTACAATTTTGCCATATTAGCTATGGAGGGGGGTGGGGGGTTCGCCGCTGAATGCCGGCTTAGATCTACCCCGTCATGTAGTCTTCAAAGGTCACTTACAGTTTAGTTACAGTCGGCCGACAAAATATTACTTTAAATTCTTGTAAAGCAAGTAAAATAACACAGGAAAACATCAATTACCATAGTCTAGCTCGCCGCGGAACTACAGCTTAGAATTACCAAATTTTGTCATGGCAACATTATGGCATGTACTACCCGCACACGCAGTCTCGGAGAAAAATGGTAGAAGAAGGACACGAGAGAGAATAACAAACGAATGCTTAGGTCTACGAGAGAGACAAGGGAGAGAGAAACAGACGAATGCAAAGAGAGTGAGTGAGAAAGAGAGAGATAATGACAAATGAATGGAAAGAGAGATAGAAAAGTAACGGTGACAACACTGTATAGGTCTAGGTCTAGGTTTTTTCAAACTTGATTAGCCTAACTGACGAAGTTCAGTATTTTCATATAAAAATGGCAACAGTATATCAAATACCCTACCCTTTCATAGTTAATGCTCATCAAAAAGTGCCTAAGATTTTCAGTTGGGCTGAGGTTTTCCCTATCTCTTATTATTTATCCTTCATTATTGTCACTCAGTTTGAAGTAAAATCGGCACACTGTGGAAAAACCACATCTCTAAAAGAGCCTCCAATAATAAATTTTTACAGTTTCCCTTGTATGGGTTAACAAATACTTTTCAGTGATAAACATATGCTGTATTTAGCAACTGACAAGGGGGAATGCAATCTTGTACATAGGCCTTGCCCTATCATAATGTGAGAAAAGGTAGAAATGTATTTTCAAAACTGTCAGAAATAAGGTGCTTCTTTCAGCATCACTGGGAAAGCATTTTGAATGCTTAGCTTCATTAGGCTCACATAGGATAAGCACATTGATCGTATATTACTTTTCATTTCAAATCAGTCGTTTTACACTATTTTATATATTGATAAATTCATGATTCATCATAAAATACAGCTTGGCTTTGTTAATAGCCAGTTCTCTAATGTTCTCTCACCAGAATTTCAAAGAGCTAGTGCAGTCATTACCCTTCCCTCCTGGTGCACTGTAGGTCTAGCGTGTTTTATTCTTATGACGTGATTACTAGCACTTAATTTTCATGCAACTAGCAGTATAAGGAAAGTTAGTATTGAGACTAGCATGCAAGAAAGATGATAACAAATCTGCAAAATTTGGATTAGATAGGGAATTTTGTGAGTTCTGACCAGGCCAGTAGTGTATTTGTAGTTTTATTCACTACAGAATGACTTTTATCAATTAAAGAAAAATTTATGAAGAAAAAGGCGTAACTGAAACATGTATGCTAGACAGTGGTAGTATGAATAGGATGCAGACTTCCAAGAAACTGTAACAAACCTAAGCAGTAACTCGAGTCTGTAGTACTGTTTCCTGTTTTATAGGCTGTCAGTTGTTAATTGCTTATAACAATTGCCATTAAAAAATCATGCAGTCAAGTTATTTTGCATATGTACAATAGTTTTGTATATTTTAAAGAATGATTGTGTTACATGTATTGTTTATTAAAAACAAGAAGTTTTGCATTGGATAAGTGCAGACTGCCACATTGGGATCAAAGCAATAACAGTTCAGTTTCAGGTGAAACTCTGAACCCAAAAGTCAGGTTAGATAATTTCCTGCGCCCCTCCTCCTCCTCCTCCTCTGTTCGTTCATATATGTTCACCCGCATTTCCTACTCGTACTTAGTTTTTATATCATTATGGCCCAGGTATATCAGTATTAACTCAAAAGGACTAGACATATATATCATTAATGTTATTTTTGCATTTTTGCATTTTTGTGTGTAATCGCGTGTCTTCCATATAAAGAAGTGCTTTGGTATGAATTCAACGTTATATGCTTATGTTCAAATTAAGCCAATCATCAGCCAATATCACAGGCAGTGTTGCCATGACATTGTTAATGAAGATATATGATGACAGATCAGCTGACAGTGACAATAGTCTATCCTACGGATATATGATGGCAGATCAGGTGACACTGACAATAGTCTATCCTATGGTATGCCTATATTGTAAGAATAAAAATATACCAAGACAGATGATTCAATAATGACTTTATTACGACAGGGGCAATTCAGAAAACAACCTACCCTAGAAGCAGTTTCATCCCATCTCCTAGGTCTACCTGACCATGACCTGGGGGTACTGATAGGGGGGTTTTCTTAGACCTCCACGCCCTATCGCCTAACTTATCTGAAATTCCTACCCTGTGTGAATGTATTTTGTCACCATAGCCAAAAAGCTGTAGACTATGCTACGTTAGGACAAGTCGATGATAGAGAAGATATTCACAGGCTAAGGCTAGAGGTATGTAGAGAAGATATTCACAGGCTAAGACTAGAGGTATGAATCACGGTAAGAACGTAATCACTGGAAAGATATGCCAACCAACACCTGTTTGTTAACTGCATGAAAATTGTTACATTGCTACTTTTTTTTACAGTTCTTAGTCCCAGTGACTTACTACTGTAAGTTTATGCAAGGATTATTTTCTCTTGTGAGCCCCTGCACAATGAGTAGCCTATTCTCTTCTTGAGGTTGGCATATTATAAGTTAGAGGAATTAGTAAGGTATATGTATCCAGCCTAATTTAGTGTTGATAATATAACTACAGTATTCTTGGACTTGGACACCAACCAAATCTTACTTTCCATATCCAAATGTGTCGAGTTGTAGGCTTTTTGGAAGGGATTATCATTTCGCTTCAAAGAAACGGTATCCTACTTCCTTCATGCACTTGTTGGGTTCTGCAGCCCCTTTATTGCCTGTAACATTGTTTTTTGTTACAATATTTTACCATTTTCTTCCCACCACAATACTCCAGTATTCACTCCCATTCAAACATAATAGGTTGTTGTCCAAAGGTTTTAATGCATTTGTTTTTAAGTTTGTGGAATTATAATTGTAACTTGTAAAGAATGACACCCAAACTATTTATGGCTATGTATGAATGGTTTTGTTGAAATCTTATTTAACAAAAAGATGATTTTATTTTAGAAAGTAGCTAAAATAAGAATACAGAGTATAGATGAAAAATAAATTTCATAAAGCTTCATTGTGGGTTTATCACTGGCATTAAAAATTTTTATTGATTCAAAAAATAACAATAGTGTGATTTTCATCATCATGACTCAGAGAGGGTTACACCCTTTGTATACCATCAAATCTGAAGCACTTAATAAACAAGTGCCTTATAATCAAAGGATTTGAGCAGTTACAACAAATAGCAGAGAAAAAGTATACAGTAGATATTGGGTCACTGACTTCATCTAGTCATGGATCCTTGATGTTTTGGGTGATTCATCTATTAGATTTTTACGTCTTGTTTGGTATCTGCCTCATTAATGAGAGGAGTTGAGGAATGTCATAAATATATGAGAAGTCCTGATCTTATGGACTTCCCTCTGCCCATGGATCTATAAAGTTGTGTTGAGTGGTTCCCTCTGCTTATGAATCTATAAAGTTGTGTTGAGTGGTTCATCTATTGAGGAAGTTATCATTTCTATATAGTTATGGGTTATCCTTTGTAGAAATTCCTAGGTCAGATGTAGAATACTGATGATTAGTTTGTTGTGTGACATTGTAAACGATTACAGTACAGTATTTAAAAAGGGTGGATACTATATGATGTTACTGGAATGTCATCATAGAATTCCAAAACTTTTCAGATCAAGTACGGTATTATACAACTGTGGGAGTATTCTGTTCTTATAGGCATTTCCTGGTGTAGTTAAATTTTATGGTTTTTTATGTGAATTTGCTTTTATTAAACCAGAGAGCACATGCAGCTTCAGTGTTGTAGTTGTATTGTTTTGGTTGCACAGGTAGAGGCTTTGTGCTATGGGGATATCAAGCATGCATCTGGCAGTGAACAATTAAAAGATTATTTCTTACCTTGATACTAAAGCACACTAATTGTAAAACTAGGGTTTATGTTCATGCACAAAACTGTCACTAAATTATTGTATTCTAATTTTTCTTATGAAAATGATGATTTTATACACACAGCACACATTATTGCTGTTCTCACTTTTCACTTTTTGTTATGACTGCTGTATTGAAAGCTGTTGCTAAGCAATACCCTGTGCCCCTCAGCAATTCTTAAGCAGTTTGATTTTATTTCTTAAAGTGGGTTATCCTATTCTGTGTTTAGAAGTTATAGAGGGCAAATGAAATCAGTTAATTTTCTGTTGCCAGTAAAGAGCATCATAGAATTTCTGACCAAATGTTTTACAGTATTAAAAATAAATACTAATGTGAGAATATAAGGTTTGGTGATATGATGAGCATTATTGTAGCTATATGTTTAGAGAGATTAATTGAGCAACATTATCATCACAGGTTAATCTCAAGTTTCATATACAGTATTGTAAATACCATAGGTCTCTGGAGGAACAGTTTATGGCTGAAATTTTGCATAATGAAATTATATTCCTTTTGTGTACTGTACCTCCATATACTCCTCCTCAAGAAATGTAAACCTTTCATGTGATACATCAGATTTTGGGTGCTGTGCTTTTTTCATGAATTGTGTTCAGGCCTTCCATAATTATGCTCTAAACATTGAGGACAATTTTGGTCTATCTTTTTCTTACTCTTTGCGAACTAACACTGTTTCTCTAGTTTTCTTCTCAATTTCAGATATGTTATCACAGTTACTTTATGAATTTAATTACATACTGAATCTTATGGGTGGCATATAAGTTGTGCTGATATATCAAAGCTTTCACTTAAAATTGGAATTTGACTAAATTAATTTTCAGTGATTAGCCCTCATTAAAGCTTTATTATGCTTTGATTTTCTTTAACTGCATTGCTGTACAGTAGATGAATCAGAGCTTTGCATAACTGCCATTTGGCCAAAACTTAATTTCTTTGATTTGCATAGAGCTTCCTTTCATTTTTGTTATCCATTTGCTTACTAATTTGAATAGGTTTCCAGTAATAATATACCAGATATACTGTTTTCAGGGATATGGTTATGGTCAACCACAGGGAGGCTACCCTGGTCATGCCTCTCCCTCTGGTTATGGTCAGGTCAGTACCAGTAATATGGTTTTCTTGCTTCTGGCCCTGTTTGCATTTACGGTGGAAATATCATTCCAGTAGATACATACTGGATGAGGTTATGATGACCAAGTGAGCAGAAGCAACATTAACTCTGAAAAGAGAGAAATTTTACAAGAGATTTGATTCCTAAGGAGCTTGCAGATTCATGAATTCCATTACTGTATAATAATAGAAATTGTAGTAATTTGTAGTAAGGTACAGTAACAGGATTCATGGTGTATAGAAGTAAGTATACTATGTAGGAAAAATGTTAAATATATGCAAAATTTATTCATTACACTATATGATGAGAGTGAGGCCACTTTTGCAAGAGAAGGGTAAGAAAATATTATTACCTCCTGAAAGCATTACTTAGTGGTACCAGAAAAAGACAGCCTTTTGACATTGGAAGTAAGGTTCATCTTCCTGTTCTTTTAGGATTTGTGATATACCTTTAGAGTATCTGTTAAAGAGAACAAAGGAGGAACTAGTATTTCTAAACATTGGAACCATTCTCCTGATGAGGGTAGGTAATATCTATATGGAGCTTGAACAATGCTTTGCTTTATTGTGATTGGGATGTAGATTTATTGTTTACTTGCTCAAGAGCTTAATTGCTATGTCAACAGTCATTTGCTTTTAAAGATTGAATAGAATGATCAATGCTGTAACAAATGCATTTTCAGGAATATGGTTATGGTCAACCACAGGGAGGCTACCCAGGGCATGCTCCTCCCTCTGGTTATTCTGCACAGGTCAGTAACACAGCTTTCTTTCATTTGACTGTGAGTGTTATTTTCAATAATTCATTCAGATGCTTATTGATTGAGTGGTTTGATTCCTTTAACCATTGTGAATATACAGCACTGGATACTGAGTATAGGCAGTCCCCGGTTATCGGCGATCCAGTTTTTTGAAGCTTGTCTAGTGACAAAAATCGCGGTTTTCGGCGCCAATATGCGCCGATTTCCGCTTATCGGCACCGATACATGGCTATCAGCAATTTTCGCTTATCGTCATGCCATCGGAATGGAATCCCCGCCAATAACCGGGGACTGCCTGTATGCTTCTGGAAAAAAAAAAAAATAAATAAAAAACATGAGGATAATCTCAGTCCAGGAAGGAATGCCATCGAGAGGCTTATTTCCATTGGAGATTTGAGATTAAGTATTCTTTTAAATTATCATGTCCAATAGTTTTTTATGGTAAGCTACAAAGACTCAGGGTACCGTATGTATGTAGGTGTACTGTATAAAAGCACTGAAAGAATAACTTAGTCCCACAACTCACACATCCTCTGTATGGTATTATAGTACCACAACTCCCACATCCTCTGTATGGTGTTAAGACCACTAAGATCAAGGATGGCTGCTTGGTTAAAAATGTTATTTGTGGAAAGTACCATATGAAATAGTATTTCCAGTAATGCATAAAATGAACTATCAGTGCAGAGAGGAATTGGTGGGCCATATAGTGGTGCAAGGATAGCTCGCTGAAGTAGATAATTTTTGTTATCTTGGCAATATATTGGATTTTAAAGATTTTGTTGAGAGGACAGTAAGATAAAAAGTAAGAGTACAGTAGCCTACATGAAGTAGAAAGAGATTGCTAGAATACTGGTTAATAAGAGTATCCTGTTGTAAACAGCAAAAATCCATGATGTATGTGCAAGGCTTGTAATTCTCTTCTTCCTGGAGACATGGCACTTGAAAAGGAAATGGAGTAGACTTTGACAGAGTGACTACCAAATGTGGAATTCCCTTGAGACAAGGGCACTCAAAAAGAAAATGGAATCAGCTTTGAAGAGAAGTGACAGTAAAATGTAGAGATCCCCTGGAGACATGGTAATTTAAAAAGGAAATAGAGCATATTTTGATGGGTTGTGGCTACAAAATGTGGAGATTCCATAGACAGGTGTTTACAAAGGAAATGAGGTTGATTTTGATAAAGAGTGACTACAAACTGCAGAGATTCATGGCTGGAGTGTTTTGAAACGACTGAATTGCTGCTGAGAGTTTGACAAAAGGTATGGTGCTGAGAGGCTGGAAAAGTGACTTGAAGTGGTAGCAGTATGAAGATCAGCTAGAGACTGTGGGTAGATAGTAATTCAAGAAAAAGGTGCAAAAACAAGAGTCTAGAGAACTTTACTTGCCTAGCCAGATCTAAGAAACCCCAGCATAAAAACATTCATGATGATTATTGAGATAATGCTTTAACAGTGGAAGCCAAGTTACATCAACATTTAGGATTGCAGATTTGGAAAGCTTGTAGCAAATATCAATTGATATAAAGGGGCGAATGGTTATCTTCCTGAATATAGGAATTTTCCATAAAAATGAGTAAGTTCTCAGTAAATTTGATACATCTTTTGCCTTTGAAAAAAGTGTGTTTCCATTTTACCCTTCTACTTTATTTATGCTGTATTAAAGTGTAGAATAATGATCAGCATAACACATTAAGTGTTCAGATTGGACTCATTCACTAATCTTAAGTCATTCTTTTAGTTGATTTTTTGCCACAAAGATATTCATCTGGATTTCTACAATACTAATGCCATTCATTAAGTGGTTTTTTTTTTTTTTTTTTGCAATTTGCTGCATTATTTATGCTCTTGTTTTTCAACTACAGTATTATCTTTTTCTCACCCCCTGAATAGGCTAAGATCAGGAATGCACTATGTATATAAGGATTTTGCATTTTAGCACATAACATAAGAAGTTGGTGGATGGTTTTGGAAAATTGGAAAGAATGAATGAAAGGATACAGAAGATTAATGAGGTCTTGGGCAAGGGGACTGCATATGTTCTCAGTATTTTGTACAGTGCACAACAGTACCATATACAGTGCATAAACAAGAAGTAAAAATAAGAATTTTGGGTGTGGTAATCAGATGCAATAACAGAATTGCCACAGTCACAGCGTATACATATCAGTGTAGGCAGACCTAAATTGGCATGTAAGAACAGAGTTGGTTTAAGGATACAATAAGAAAATTCAGCTTTCCAGCATGGAACCACAGGGGAAGAGCAGTACCTGGAAGTCTGCTAGTACTGAGGACTTAGGTTGCTAAATACTACAGGCAGTCCCCCTGAGTTACGATGGTCTCGACTTAAGTCAATCCGAACTTACAATGCTCTTCAAAAATATTCATAAAAAATTTGTCTCCGTGTTAAGGTGAAAATCTAAAGTTAAGGCGATGTTAGGCTGGGTACTAGTTTCTGATCTCCTTCATGTAAATAAGTAAGTGTTGCCATCCTTCCAGTGTGCAAGCTAACCACAGGATTAAAGGTAATGCTTTCTTCACTTTTTTTTTTTTTTCATTTTTATAAATTTTTTAAAGTTAAGATCCGACTTAAGTCGCTGCTTCAGGAACGGATCTCCCTCATAACTCGGAGACTGCCTGTATATAAAGAGACCAGAAAGTCATTGATGAGTGGAGAAACAGATACTGATATTGTTATGGTGGCATCGAAGAAAAAGATGTTATGGCCACCCCAGGTGAGGCATGCTTATTTCTACATACTCCCTTCACACAGTCTTAACATTTAATTTCTCACTTTCTTATTTATGAATTCATTGTATCTTTAGTAATTTTTCCATCTGCTTACTATAATTTTTTTAGCTGTTTTTCTGGTTTATGTATGGCATTCTATTTTTGAAAGCATGCTTAATACAGCAAATCAGCAACCTTATCTGCCTGCTGAACATGACTTTGTTCACATTTTGGATAAAGATAATGATAAAAATGTGCACAGTATGAATAAAGATAGTAATAAAATCAACAACTCAGTTTAAAGCATATTGAAAAAAAAATGTGTGGTAATCATCTCAGTGGACTGGTATAAATTTATTTTTTCAGCTGATGAGAGGAGGACATTGAACTATGACAGATGGTGCTTTGGAACTTTTGTTCTTCCCATCACTAATCTGGCATTGTCAATGTTGAAACTGTGTTCAAATTCTAGAGAAAAAGAAGAGTGATATATAAGACAAAATTGAACAGAATCAATGTAACCCCACACTGACTGCAGTTTTGATAATAATAATACAGGATATTGTAGTGAGTTCTAACAGTTTCCATCTACTGTGATTTGCATTAACAGTTTATGTAAAAATCCTTACTTTATAACATTTTCATATTTTATGGACTCTAGATTGATTATGCACTACCTAGATTGATTATGCACTAAGAATGAAACTTATTTTCTAATGGGTCTGAAAATGATAATTTTTAGAAGTTAACAGCAGAAAGAGGACAGATGACAAAATGTAGTCTTCACTGGATATTATTGTTTATTTTTTCTCAAAGCACAAAATAGAAAGAAAAGAAGGGGAGAAAGGAAAAGAAATTGTTTATTATTTACCATATATTGTTATGAAAAAATTAAGAACAGTATTTATATGTTGAAACTAATGTCATTGAGATGTTATCAAATTAAGGTTTGCTAGTCTGAGGCAATTAAATGCTTACTTCCAGGCTCCCCAAGGAGGTTACCCTGGTCATCAACCCCAGGGAGGTTACCCAGGCCAGCAACCCCAGGGAGGTTACCCAGGTCAGCAACCCCAGGGAGGCTATGCAGGTCAGCCTCAAGGAGGTTACCCAGGTCAACAACCTCAAGGAGGTTACCCAGGTCAGCAGCCCCAAGGTGGCTACCCTGGCCAACAAGGTGAGACAGTAGGCTATGTTTTTGGTTTGGTTTGTCAGTCTGCATGCCTGTTTCTCTGTCTGTCAGCAGGGTGGCATGAAAGCTAACAAACAGCTTTCTATGAAAATAAGTGAAAAGATTGCAAGATTCACTATATTTTAGGAAACAATTACTCAGAATTTAGTGTGACTTAGTCTGGATCTGGAAGCAGGATTTTCAGAGTTAAGCTGTGGTATTGTGTAAATTTTGCCTTCTATAAAGAGAGGTATGTACCTATGCAAAAGAGTGAATGGATTTTATAGGTTTAAGAACATTTATTTAGATATCTGAAAAACTGGAAATGTTATCAAGTGGGCTTTAATGTGAAAGGAGAAAATTATAAAGCAAACCAAAACCGTAGGTAGCCCAGATTTTAGAAAATATTCTGATATTTATTATACTACTCATAACTGGAAAATATTAATAAAAAAATATGATCAAAACAGAATTAAGAATTATGAACTGCACAGTACTGCCTCCCATTTTCAGCATTCTGAAAGCATTGACAAGACGGCTATTTTGAAATTAGTTCCCTGCTTTTATTTATTTGCTGATAATGTTTCACCTGGCCTGTATATTTATCCAAACCCATAATTTTCAGGATACCCCGGTGTACCACCAGGCATGGATCCTACCGTAGTGTCTTGGTTCAATGCAGTAGACCAAGATCACTCTGGACATATAAATGCCCAGGAATTACGCTTGGCTTTGCAGAATGGCAGCTGGTCTCATTTCAGTGAGGAGTCATGCAAACTAATGATCAGTAAGTCATTATTACATTAAAATAAACATTTTGTTGTGACAAACATAACTGTTGAAGCATGAGAAGAATCTGTTACATTCTCGTAACAAACTTGAGTCACTGACATACTTGTTAATGTATACATTTAATTATTGGCAAAGCATTTAGTTAAACCCCAAATTAGATTAAACTAATACCGCTGAAAATGGTTATCATATGATGGTTGCTAGTACAGTAGGTGGTTGAGGTTTCTTAGTCAAGGGATCTTTTTATATACCTATATATACAATGCCATTCTTGGATTGTACTTTAACTTTCACATTATTTTTGGCTCGATAGTATAGTTTTATCACATCTTTCTCCCAATCCATGTATGCAGGATTCAGCATTCCTTCTTCATTCTCAAATTTGCCTAAGAACTGTTCCCTAACTATCAGTACACACACACACACTGCTTTTCCTTGTGATTCTTTCCAATATCTGTCTTAATCTCTCAAACAAACCATTGACATTAACTTCCTATTTATACTAAATGTTATGAACTTTTATTAATCTCCGTCATCCTTCCACTTACGTAAAGGAACAATTTTTCGTCTCACCCGTTTCATAGGAACCTTTTCATCCTTCCACTTACATATATGAACAATTTTTTGTCTCACCCATTTCATGGGAACCTTTT
Organism: Macrobrachium rosenbergii; assembly: GCF_040412425.1. Lineage (NCBI taxonomy): Eukaryota > Metazoa > Arthropoda > Malacostraca > Decapoda > Palaemonidae > Macrobrachium > Macrobrachium rosenbergii. The sequence goes on along the minus strand of NC_089746.1, from coordinate 53,873,618 downwards.
CATTACCCAGGAGCGTCTTAAATACCTTGGTTAGTCAGCCCCCCAGCATCATTACTTCCTGGCTTTATTTTTGCCAGTCCCAATTTTCACCTCTCACTGAAGAAAAATTAAAGCCACTGGAGAAAACATATGGGAGTGGAAATGTGACTCAGTGTTCTGATTAAAACTGCATTTATAAATGATAATTTGATTACACTATCGCACCATACCACAGCAATTTATTAGTAATCACATTACCAGCTGGCATCTTCACATTTTCTGTTGGCACAATTTGCATCCTCAACATTCATTTTTACAAACATTCTTTGGCTTGCCTAGATTTTTACTCTCCATGCATCATTTAACAACTCTTTAAATTTCAGGCCATTTTAAAAGATGAGTGGATCCTCTTTAGATAGCACTTCTCCATTTGCACCTTTTATTTTAAGATTTTGTCCGATAACCTTTCTCTGTGCCTTTACTTCCCTCTACTCTTCTGTTGTTTTTAGGTGGTTTGCTCCCCTGAATCCCTTACTTTTTTTCCCTTGTATACTTCATCATGGTCCTCTCTTCTACTTTACAAATCCTTTTCAAATAAATCTCTCTTTTTCCATTATTAAACCTCTCATATCACTCTTCTGACTTTGTAAATATTTTCCTTTGTACTAATCTATGTAGTTTTCTTGTCTGCAATATATATAAATACTGTACAGGTATCTAAGTATGATCTTATGAATTTACAGTGTATTTAAAATGTTTGGTTTACAGCATTGTTTGATAGAGACAATAGTGGTACAATCAATGTACACGAATTTGGCCAGCTCTTCACTTTCATCAATCAGTGGACTGAAGTTTACCGACGTTATGATCAAGATAACTCTGGGACTATTGATGAGAATGAGATGAATACAGGTATGATATTCTTGTCTGTAAGCCTACATATGTAAGACATTTTGAATCTTGGGTCAATCATTTAAATGTTCATGGATGTTGAAAAATCTCACTTCACCCTGTGATAATGCCCATTGTATTACAGTAGCTCTAACCCTAATCTTTTATGTGGGCCATTATAATTTAGTCTCCTTCTCTATTTAGGGTTTTTTAGACTTATATCAATTGATATGAGGGGTCATTCAAAAAGCACTTGTTCTCACCAAGAGAGAGTAGTAGTTATTAAAACCTTTTGGTGTGACTACATGCTACCACTTTTATGGTTATACACAATGATCTTGATTTAAAGCAAGCCAATACCATAAATTTTCCACTCATCAAAAATTCAAGCAAGTGCTGTTTGTAGGCAACTTATTTGTTTTTATGCTTAGGATTTTGGGGTTTCCTCATAATTAGTGGGAAGTGTCAGACATCTTATTTGTTTTTATGCTTAGGGATTTTGGGGTTTCCTCATAATAACTAGTGGGAAGCATCAGACCATTAATGGGGAGTGTTAAACAAAAGTTTTAAAAAAATGCGGAAGAAATGGTGAGGAAAGCTGCCAGCATGTATGCTGTTGATCAAGGGCTGTCCCTTATATGCCTTACTCACCTGACCTGTTCCAAAACTAAATCTCACATGCGCTGTCACCCTTTTGGGAAAAATAAAAAGTCATTCATGTGTTAGTGTACCAGTTTCATTGAAGTCAGAGAAGACTATGTTGGAAATTAATGCAAGTCCAAGGTTGTAGTAATATTTGTCACTTATACTCTTCAAGGCCAGGTGGTTTCACAGGCACAAAAGGATATGTTTTGTAGTATCAGTTTCTGCAATGAAGCAGGCCACATTTTCTTACAAGTGCTCCAGCAAAGTTTGTTTTACCACAACTGTAACTGATTGAACACATTGCACTTGGAGGAGTGGGGTGTTTTTAAACCTGCTGCATTTCCATATTGGGTTAGCTGTAACTTTCATACAATAAGTATTGATAATTAAGATATTACTTAAACAGCTAAAGGAAAATTCATTAATATGTCCATTACCATACATATATGAAGTACATTAGTATGTCCACGGTTTTGATACAGACCTCACATGTGACATTTAAATTTACAAAGAGTAAAATTATGTGACAAAAATCAAACCATTTTCATTTTGATTCCTCTAAAGCATGGAAAGATTGAAATTAACTCATGTTACACATAATAACCATTATTAGTATCATTATTGATTTGAATCATGAAATTTAGACTAAAGTCCAGAAGTGGGGTACTTTCAGCCATTCAGTGTTTAAGATAGTGAAAAGAGGGAGTTGGAGTGGTTTGACATAAAGTAAATGAGATAAAGTACTAGACTCCAAAGAAGGTTCTGGGAGAAAATCCCCATAGATGTACTGAGAAGTACAGTAATAGATAGATCAGAGAGTAAGGTGGAAGAAAGTGTCATTATTGTTTTAAGATTTTATTAGCGCAACAGTTGCTTTGTTTTGTAATGTGAACTTCTTTTGTCTCCCACAGCTTTACAGCAGATGGGCTTTCGTTTGTCTCCTCAGTTTGTTGGATTTCTTGTGTCAAAGTTTTCCCCTAGAGAAAGAAAAATTACCTTGGATAACTTCATTGTTAGTAACATTCACATCCGAAAGTTAACAGAAGCATTCAAGGCCCGTGACAAGGAATTTAAAGGTGTAATTACCATTGCATATGAAGATTTTATAACCCTAGTTCTCACTAGCCTTATGTAGTTTTGCAGTGGCATTTTCCAAATGTTTGTAATCAAATTTAGTTGGTTTAAGAATATGTATAGTTGATATGCATTGCAGTCCTTACAAATAATTATGTGCTTCTCTTGGCAATATAATTAAATTGTTTGCATAAATGAAGACTGGCAAGTGTTGTGCTGCAAGAAAATAGGTCTTATACATATATCTTTAAACTCACTAAATTTCTAATTTTTTTTTTTACCTGAGGTTTGGTTGTTAGATTTTATAGAGAAGGGTTATAACTGAAAAACATTAATACCCTTATTCCTAACAAATTATCTCTTGTAGTTTTTAGATTATTAGCATTCAAGTGATGTTAACATTGAAAAGATGTGTTATTTCTCAGTTCAGTTGGAAGATCAGTGTAAAATTGCTTGGAAATTAGCTTCCTTGCAGTGCTTAGGGAGTTAAATTATTTGAAGAAAATAAGCAAGGAAGTAATGTGCTTCAGTATTATTCTTGCTTTACCAAAACACTGTAGTCTCCACATTAAGGCTTTTTTATAATCTTTTTATTTTTAATCTTTTTATTAAATTGATAATGAAGAACAAAACTTCGCAAAGGTTGTAGGTAATTCATAAAATGCATTACTTTTGCTTGGATGCCTACTGTTGTTATATTCCAGGTTCTGAAAACAAGTTTTCTTTTTTACTTTTATGGAATCTTGAGGATGACTCAGTGCTCTTGTTGAACTGTTTAATACAGGTATAATTATTATATGTAATCAAAGAAATTGTTATGTAATACTGTATTATATTGACTTATTTATTAAAGTATTGTATTCAAGCATGCAGTTTAACTGATAGAAACACAGTGAAAGGTGCTGCATCATATATATACTGCATATCTAAAGTCCTTACACTATTTTTGTAACTTCATGATTCTTTTGATCAGTTGATTTACATGCAAGAAGTGTAGTTATTACATTTTACAAAATGATATGAACAAAATAATAAAATATTTAAGTGTTAGGACAGCTTTTTATAATATAAAAGTGTATGTTGTTAATGATGTTCTCTTATATTTTGGTTCATATGATGCAGGTAACTTCTTTACCTGAAAAATATTCAAATTATTACCGGTGAATGCTTTTGCTGTCTCAAATCACTAGTACACTATCTTAATGATGCTGTAATTTTCTCTGTAAATGTACATTTAGGAAATGTACATTTACAGAGAAAATTATAGCATAATTAACCCATTTGTTCCAAAATTCACAGAAAAATTTACATTTACTGTGTAAAAAAAGTTTAGTCCTAGTTTTTTCTGCTGACATAGTGATTATACACTTATATTACTGTATTTACAAAAAAACTTCTTGCATTAACAGATGTAGAAATTTCCAAAATCAATATTCACAGAGGTAGAGCAGAAACCACGAGTATCATTGACAGCATCATGGTTAAGTGCGAGTATCTTGTAAATAATTTATAGTACCATATATCAAATTGTTTTGTCGTGCTCTTATCTAACTGTATTTGTTTATGCTCTGGGTTTAGGAGGTGATAAAAATGTGTTATGAAGGGATTATAGATACCAAGTCGAAATATTTCATATGATTTTGTGTTTAGTTTTTATAATTTCTCTCTCTCTCAGTTTTTTAAATCATTGTTGCGAGTTGTCAGAAATGAAGATTTGTGTCTATCTGAACAGTGCTTGTCACTTGATTTTGATCATTCTTCTTTTCATTTGCCTATCACTGCATTTCAGCTTTCTGTGTTTCAAAGGATGCCTACACTGACCTTACTTTAAATTGTGCCTTGCCAAATTTGGTCTTATATTGCCTCATCCAATTTCCTCTGCTTCAAGCACTTTAGCAAAACTTTAATGTTTTCATTTTTCATTTTCTCTTTGGTGTGTGCGTGTGAGGATTAACTGGATGTCAAATAAATTCAACAATTGATTCTTTTCATCCAATTGCCATGACAAGGCTAATTTCCTTCTGTTATAAGTTGTTTAACTTTGTGAGATTAGAGTTATCTGATAACCAGTCTGCATAAATGTCCAGTGTGTTTCCAGCGACCAGAAATGTTGTGGTTTCATGAAGTCTGATTTCTTTTATTTTTGTTCCATTGTGAAGTGTTTACATTTCCTGTTTTTAGTAGAAATTTTATTGCAAATAAAAGTAATGAGTTTAGCACAAAATATTTGAGTAAGTGCATCTCAGGTTACTAATGTGCTCTAGAATCTCGGTAGAATATTTTGCATTTAGTAAGATCTAACTTTAACACAAAATAGTGATAAATATTCTGTAACTCTGAGTCGTAAGGCCTTATAATTTTTGTGCTCACGAAGAGTTGAAAGAAAAATGAAAGCTAGGCTTTGTATGGTTGCATCCCAAAGTTTATTAGTTTTCTTGTTGACTGTTGATTTAATCTAATGGCATATTAAAGGGATATGCTTTTAATGCCTCTGTATTTTTATAGAAGAAAATAAATTAAAAATAGCTAATTTTCTTATTACCCTCTTGAATTCCTATCTCACAATTCAGTGTGTTATGAGGCATCAGAAATTTTCTACATTTCCAAGGGCCTGTCTCTGCCATAAGATTAGTCCTAATCCTCCATTTCTTAACCATTATCTCCTACACATGCTACTTGTTGAAAATTCCTACCTTTATTTGCCTCTACTTGAACTATGGCATCCTGAAAAATCTTCTATGCCACCATCTGTTCAATCTGGGGCACAGTAGTACAGCCCTGAGAATGGGTGACATCACTTACACTCTGTATCTGTCATTGTATTCACCCGTGTCTCATCGACAACACCCACACAGCCTCTTCGACTGCACCTTCGCTTTCACTTTTTTCTCCTGTCATCATAATTTTGGTTTTGCTTACTCAGCTTTTTAGTCTTCTCCGTCTCAGTGAGAATCTTTAAACAGTGCTACGTACCCTTCCTTGCCTGAAAGTAATTTAAGTAAAAAAAGCTCTCAATGCCTCCCCTGTATCTCTAGAGAGGTAGTGCCTTAAGTGCATCATGTGACTGTAGGCACTATTAAAGGGTGTTTACAGCATCCCTGGTCCCTAGCTGCTCCCACACCATTCTTGCTCCTTTTTTCTGTCTTCCTTGCCAACCTCTCTTTACCATTACTTCTTGGTGCAACCTTTTACTTCATCTCATATTATAGATGTCTTTCATCATATGTTTAACAACTCCATCCTCCTCTTTTTACTGTCTAAAGCACTGAATGGCTGAAAGTGTTGCTTGACTTTAGAGTTTAAATTTCAGGACTGAATCATTCAAACCCTTTCTATACGTACTGGGAGTTTCATACGTTTCAGTGATGAAATAGAGAGCTTCATGCTGATCGTTAATGGATACCAACTTTTCTAACTTGTTTTAGTACTCTTGCCACATGCCTTTTCAAGGCCCATGCACATATATACTACATACATGGCATCGTTTGCTTGACTGAATCAATTTTCACATTGAAAAAATTATTTTATACTAAAACCAACAGAAAAGTGTGGTGGTATTTTATGATGACAGCCTTTGAGTAGGACTTCTGCTTTAACTATGAAAAGTTGGAGAACAAGATATTGGTAATTTAATTTCGTATTTGACTGTTTATGAGAGCTGTTACCATTAAGACATTTATCTTCAATCAGTTATAGTATGCTACACCCATATAAAATACTGCAGAAAGCACAGTAGTGTTTCTTAGCAGCATCAAAGTTTTCGCATATTGTCTTATTTCTATGCATTTCTCCAGCCTGTCCGTCCAGCTCTTTCAACATCAACATGTTGTATTTTTACCTTTTATAAAGTGAACTGTCTGGTGATTAAATAGCGAGTGAACAACATGATTTGGGATTGATGATGAACACCATGCATTCTTCTTTATAAAAATAGGGTTATAAGGTCAAGGGAAAAAAATATTATACTTGAGCTTTAGGAAATAACAACCTAGTAAGTAACAGAGGCCTATTTATGTTCGAGAAGTTCCTTGAGAGTTACCAAATAACATTAATTCCTAGTAAGAACCCTTGGGGACTCGGAGGCTGCTCTTTCTTTGCACTTGTTGTCATGAAGGGGGACGGAGAATACACACAACTTCAGTAATGAGATCGCTAGAAATGAGTCAAGTGGTAGGTGCAGGGAAACTTTAATTTAAACCCACTGCCACATTACTGTAGTTCATCTTGACTTGTTTACGACTTAGATTTTACAAGACATCTGAGCCTGACAACACCTAGCTCTATAAATTCTGAGAAATTGGAGGAAAAATTATTTTTCCATCACGTTCAACACAAAACGCCATTTAGAACCCTTGGTAAATACAAGGGGCTTTAAAAGCAAGAAAGAAAATTCAGTCTACATCATATATCAAATAATGAACTTAACAGATGAACTCTAGGTTTCCGTGAAACCAAATTACGGTTCAAATAATAGCTCAGACAACGAACTATAATTTTACCTACCATTTTACTAGATTAGATAAAGAACTGCCATATAAAATTTTAGAATAAGATTAACTTAAGAAAACAGTAGCCTACTCTAATATTAGTGATGTAGAGCGGTACTGGAAATGATACAAAAAGGAAACAAATAAAAAATACAGGCAGCTAAAAACCAGAATATCAAAAGCAGCAATCTCCTGACAGAAATCGTGATTCTGTGACAAAACGTGGAACTACAGCATTTAAATACACTATATATATATATATATATATATATATATATATATATATATATATATATATATATATATATATATATATATATATATATACATATATATAATATATATTTATTTATATTACAACAGAATTCCATCTAATATAAGGAGGCCAAAAAAATGCCAATATGTAGAAAGTTAATGCTATATTTCAGAGACCAACTGTCTCTCTCTTCAGGCAGGGAGTGATTTACCTGTAAAACCGATATAAGATTGGCCACAGTCGAGGCAAGGGATTTCGTATATTCCTAGGTCTTCGGGGACTGGCTTTTGTTGGATGTTAATCAGGGATGTGGTTAAGTTATTTGGGTAGGTAAAAGCCAAGTCCCTGATATATATATATATATATATATATATATATATATATATATATATATATATATATATATATATATATATATATATATTCTTTGTTCTAAAACCACTATAATGTGATGTGTGGAGTGATACAAAGATGGAAATGCAACGTCAACTACCTATGCAGTTTGTGTCGTTCCACAGGTAAATCCCTAACAATACAAGACCTGGAAATAAATCAATACTTACATAGATAAATACATTACTACTATACGACCTACTGGAAACGCATCAATATTTATACAGATAAACGCATTCTTCATCTGGTACTACAATTATCACTGATACATTTTAAAGTTATTAAGTTCTTAAGGTTAACTTGAGTTCATTTTAAAGTCTTTATTTTTGGAAGTTGGGGGGAAGGGGGAATGCTAGGTTTGGCGCAAGATAAAGTATGAAAAACATCCTACTGAATATTGAATATCAATTTCATTTGTTACGGAATTGTATATTTGATCAGTTTCTGATACTTTAGGTCATTAGCAAAAAATATCTACCACAAAATAATTCAGACTTTTTACCTAACTGGAATCAAACGGATTACGGTTGCTGTGCGTGAGATTAATATACTGACTAAACAGTATTGGTTGGGTTTTCCCCTCGTCATTCTTTCGACAGTCAAGCAATTGCATACTGCATCTTTTTATTTAGCAATCGATTTCTCTTCTAGCTCTGCCTGTTTCCTAAAAGTACTGTAGTCCTCTAAAATTAATTAATTAATATGTCGATTATATATTCCATAGCAAATGACAAGGCATAAAAAAATAGTAATAAATAGGAAGGGTTACGATGTACCCTACGTATTTGAAACTCTTCACTTACTTTAATCTATGAAAAATAGCAACAAAAGTTTTACATTCTTTTAGCTAGGCGGTTGAACGAGAGGGAGATAATTGAAAACGTAAACAATTTTGTTTTCTGAAAATGCATTTTTGCTGACTAAATGCAGAGATTTCAAATGTCAGTTTGTAAATCATGTAATTTTTTCAATGTCAGCAGATGACGTACAGTGAAAACCAACATAAGGGTAATATATCCAGCTATGAAAGTGTACAAGGAAAAACAAGCGACCGTTCTTCTCTCAGGAATGGAATTTTAACCCTGCAAAGGTTTTTATTCCTCCTGTTTTTCCTCTGTAAACACAAAACCACAAATAATCTTTTATATGGGTCCATAACAGAGACCGCTGATGAGCGAAGTCCCTTTCCATTTCCGATACACAAAGCAAAATGTTACCGCGATGAGGTAAATTTTACCCGTTAAAACAGCTGTCAATAAAATGCATATCTAAATTTGGGACATTATAAATTCAACTGAAGCCGGTATATAGCAATACTGCATATCAGCGAGGGTAACAACATTCAAGATAAACCCGGATTTAAAAAGGAACCACATAATCTCTGATTGTCAGCCGCATTTTTTTTTATGGTGAGGGAGCAGAGACGGGCAGAGTTACCCAGATCAAGCCTACCATTTTCCAGAGACAAGAGTTAAATAATTCACAAAACACACAGGTAATGGAAGAATTCCGCGTTTAAGTAAAATGGTATAATGGACCGATGTTTTCTGTCGACTTTTACGCAGATGTAATGGGAATGTTAAGCCCGACGTGGGGCATTAGGAAAAGAACCGTTAGTGGGGTTCTCAACAAGAATGGTATATCTCGCGAGCAACACGCTTAGGAATATATATAAAACAAGGAGAAGGAAGCAACATCACAACGATGCTGAAGGGAGTCCGTTGTTGTTGCTGATATTGTAGATTAATCTGGCCTTATGCCAGCGCGGACTTTTTCCCCTAGAACAGCATGTAACACCGAAGCGAGTCCATGTCAGAAGCAAAACGAGTCTGAAATCTTTGGCTCCGTGTTCTGAGGGCCTCCCTAGGGTGAGAACAGTACTTTATACAAGGATAAGACAAGTCCTACTTTTGTAACTCAAGAAGTGCTCGGAGTGGCATCTCAAGGCACTCAGAGTCGCACTCGTATCGCCAGGAGAGTAGATCCAAGCTAATTATAGACGGACTTTGTCAGACCCATGAACGAACTCTTTCTGGCCATGCTTTTATTTACTTTCTAAGCACAAAATGTCGATGTATGAGAGAGTTCAAACTTCCAAAATCTGAGATATCATATGGGCGTAATAAGAGGTAATTTAAATAGCAAAACATTACTGTATCTGGTTTACTTTATCCGATTCGAAATAGCCATTGAATGTAAAATGTTTCTGTAGGTATTTCTGATTTTACACAAGGCGAAAACTCCACAGAACATAAACATTCTTTACACACATTATATATATATATATATATATATATATATATATATATATATATATATATATATATATATATGTATATATACATACGTATATCCAAGTAGGGTGAGTCTCGACTCAGGATACAGTCTCGAAGGCGAAGGGAAAGGGCACCATTATTACAATACGTTTATTATGCCAACGTTTCACGACAATTGCTATAGTCGCATTTTCAAGGCTGCAATGATTAAAAAAACTTCTTACAAAAAATCACATTAAAACATCGATGTATAAATTATAAAACAAAATAAAAACGGAGGGAATAGGCACAGGACATACCTAAACCGTAGCAGTAACAAGACTAAAACAAAAGAACACAGGAAGAGCAAGAAAGGACGAGAGAAGAAAAACATAAACAAAAGGTTAAGCAATGAACAATTGAACAGAGGTTGTTTGAGTATTTAGTGTTGGGACCGTCTTCTTTATAATAATAGATTCTAATATATTGAGGTCATTTTCATTTTGGGCTTGTCCTATTATAGAAAAATCTTTATAATTAATATAAGTTTTGCACATTTTTACATGATTTCTTATATTTGAGTGGTCTGGATTAGACAGTTTACATCCAGTTCTGTAGCTTACACCCTTATGTATATAGTATATATATATATATATATATATATATATATATATATATATATATATATATATATATATATATATATATATATATATATATATATATATATATATATATATATATATTTCTTGGTTATTTCTAAGAGACCACAGAGAGAGAGAGAGAGAGAGAGAGAGAGAGAGAGAGAGAGAGAGAGAGAGAGAATTGATGTCCCAAAGGAAGCAAAAGAACCGAACTTGTTTTAACGCACCGTTGGACAGGAAAAAGATTAATGTCACGCTGGCAGAAAAGTTCCAAAGTTCGACACACAACTTCCTCCTCACCATTCTCTGCTCCTGCTTGGGCCTCTCCCCTTTCCCCTACGTCCCCAGTAATCCCCTCCTCTCCAAACCCCACCCATCGCCTCACCCATTCCCCAACACAAGTATTTCCCGATAGAAATGACTTCCGTAAACCAGAATTTCTGAATATTTTATTCACGTGTAGTTGTACCATCTATCGACTATTGGCAAATCTTTGATTTTGTTCCTAAACAGGAATATTTTTTCAGCGTACTTGGCTGCTTGTTCATTTTATACTTATTCACTTCCTAATTTTAGGGGAATTTAAGTATTTTGTGTTTATATTTTCATTTTGAAAGTCAGCCCTTGGACTGATTTTGCAAATCAATATGCACAGTTACGGTTGACATAAAAATGAACGGTTTTATTCGATTCAAAGAACATTATAATGGAAAGGCCTTCCTAACAAAGGTTACGCATCATAGAAAACGCGGAATGGGTATGGAATAGGAGAGACTTAAATATTTAATAAAGCGCCAGGTTCACCTCCTTCAAGATGGAATATTTTAACCATTTGAGAGTAAGTACGAGAAGTAGAAAGAGAATTCAATTACCAGGTTGAAATGGGGAGAGTTGCAGTCACACAACTGAGTAACAGGAGTTGTTAATCTCTTCTAAGTCAATTGCAGACAGCTAGCAAGTCCTTTTCGCTATAATAAGTTCTGCGAGTTTTGTGTACAATGGCAATCATTCATTCAATCACATCTCCCTTACAAACACACAAACAAACAAACAAGTTATAATATATATATATATATATAATATATATATATATATATATATATATATATATATATATATATAAATATATATTATAATCACCTACATTAACCTTTTTACTGCTTCCGCGTATCTCCACACAAACACATACTGTATATAGGTTGTTTGGCACGTGGTTCCAGAGAAAAGACAGGGCAATGGTCACTACTACATTCATATGTTCACTGCTGAATCGTGGATGAACCGCTTTGAAGGAAATTAAAAATATTAGCGCCTTGATAAACTTACACAGAAAGCTCATCAGCAGTGCGGTGAACCTGTATATATATTATATATATACACATGTATATAGATATATGTATGTATATATATGTATATAAATATATATGTATGTATATATATATATATATATATATATATATATATATATATATATATATATATATATATATATATATATATATATATATATATATATATATATACTGTGTGTGTGTGAATCTGAAATCACGACTTCTAGACAATTAATTAAAATGTGATTCGTATTGACATTCCACGTTAAATTCACTTTCCCCTCTTATCTGAGACCTGGCAATGGATATCGTCACTTCCCGTTATTTCGTCATTACTCGCTGGGTTGGACGATCGAGTAAATACTCATTTCACCTTGATTCGCTGTCACTCAGGATTGATTGCCTCTTATTCCCTTGTCCCTCGGCGCCCTGAGTTCTCGAGTTGAAAGAAGAAAACAAGAAGAGAAAGGAGAGGGAAGAACTCAGATAACGATCGCCTGAACTTACGAATGTTGGACAAGTTGTCATCTGAGTTTTTTAACTCTTGAGATTGACATCATTGTTTCCCATTTAATTTCCTTAACTGGTATTAGTTGTTGTTGAGACATCAAGTAAAATAAAATAATCTTTGTTCTTTCTACATTTTCTCGATTTCTGAAAATTAATTCATAGGTAGTTGTTAATTAAAAATAGCTATAAAAAACTAAAAACAAAAGTACAAATAAATGTGTAAAATTATATAAGAAGTATATGTATATATATATATATATATATATATATATATATATATATATATATATATATATATATATATACTTAATTATATATAAAGAAATAAATATATCATAAAAATTATGTATATATATGCACACAAACTAGCTGACTAACCCGGTGCTGCCCAGGAAAACTGCAGGACAACTGATGAACTCTCTCTCTCTCTCTCTCTTTCCCTGTTTCTCCTCCTTAACACCCCCTCTACTCTCTCACTTCCTCTCCCTCTCACTCTCTCTCTCTTTTTCTCGTCCCTAACACCCCTTCTACTCTCTCTCTCTCTCTCTATCCCCTCCCAACACCCCCTTTACTCTCTCTCTCTCTCTCTCCCTCCCTTTCCTGTTAGGATTGTCGGTTCAGTTACATTGCCCAGCATTTTTGACATTTTATATTTCACCCCTTCTCACCCCCCCTTCCTACTGGGGCTGAACTTGGACTTAAAGGGCATCGGGAATGTCACTATTCATCTCAGCAACCTTGAAAAGTATGGATTAAACACTAATATCTGTCATTTTTGACATTTTAATTTTCACCCCTTCTCACAGGCCCCCTTCCTAGGCTGAACTTGGACTTAAGGGCATCGGGAATGTCACTATTCATCTCAGCAACCTCGGAAACTATGGATTAGACACTAATATCTGTCGTTTTCGGTTATTTTTACATGTAACCACCTCCCCATCACTTCTCACACTCCCCCTTCCTATCAGGGCTGAACTATGACATAAAGGGCATTGGGAGTGTCACTATTCAACTCAGCAACCTTGAAAACTATGGATTAGACACCAATATCTGTTCTTTTCAGTTATTTTTACATGCCACCCCTTCTCACCCTGCTTCCTATCGGAGCTGAACTTGGACTTAGAGGGCATCGGGAATGTCACTATTTGTCTCAGCGACCCCTAAAACTATGGATTAGACATTAATATCTGTCGTTTTCAGTTATTTTTACAAGTCATCCCTTCCCACCCCCTTTCTCACTTCCCCTTCCTATTGGGACTGAACTTGTACTTAAAGGGCATCGGGAATGTCACTATTCATCTCAGTGACCTCGAAAACTATGAATTAGACACTAATATCTGTTGTTTTCAGTTATTTTTACGTCACCCTTTTCCCACACCTCCTTACCCTCCTTCCTAGTATGGCTGAACTTGGACTTAAAGGGCATCGGGAGTGTCACTACTCATCTCAGCAACCTCAAAAACTATGGATTACACACTAATATCTGTCATTTTCAGTTATTTTTCCATGTCACCCCTTCCCACACACACCCCTTGGTCCCAGTGATGTCTTAAACACACAGTATTCTTTTCCAGATAGTAAGTCATAGGTATAGCAAGTTTGGCTGAAACTGCTCAACGCATTTCAGAGTTATTCTGGCACACACACACACACACACACACACACATATACATATATATATATATATATATATATATATATATATATATATATATATATATATATATATATACTTATTATATATATATATTTATTTATGACATATTTATTTCCTTATATTTTTAGATATTTAAAATTTTACATATGTATATTATATAAAAAATATAAATATCTTATAAACAACTGTATGAATTTATAATGAATAAGTAAATAAAAATTATAACAAGATATATGTAAATAATATGAAAAAATATAAATATACAATAAAAAAGAAATATAACAACCTGATATAATAAAAAATTGTAGGAACTTGATAAGAATAAATATAAACAAAATAAATGTCTAAAATAAACGGATAAATGAATAAGTAGAATTAAATACAATAAAATCAATAATATTTATGATGAATAAATATAAGAACAAATATTTGAATACACTAATAGGCAAATGAAAAATAAATTAAATATCCTTTAAACATTGAAAAATATCTAAATGAATAATGAATTTAAACATATCAAGCCAAATAGTAATATATAAAAATACATAAATACACAAATATATATATATATATATATATATACACATATATATATATATATGTATATATATTATATATATATATATATATATATATATATATATATATATATATATATATATATATATATATATATATATATATATATATATATGTATATATATATATATACAGAAAGAGAGAGAGAGAGAGAGAGAGAGAGAGAGAGAGAGAGAGAGAGAGAGAGAGAGAGAGAGAGAGAGAGAGTTCCGAAATAATAATTCTATAAAGATATGGAAAAGATAAAATAGAAAGCCTCTCAACAAAGGAATTAACAAAAATATGAATTAGATTCTTCTCAGGCGCTAGAAAGAATTGAACTGCAGTATAAAAAGAAAAATCGAAATGCATCCATTCGATCACACAGATGAGATCGAATAAATTTATTATGACAGAAAATGAACTACTGATGGGAGGTCCCTAAAATTCTTCAGAGGGTTATAGTGAATTTCTACCTTAAATCTTACTGATAAACAATATATCCAAAGTCCAACGTTTCACAGGCACGCTTGTGCTAATTCTCCAAAGCTATGAGATGCTGACACTTTAAGGTAAAAGAATACAATATTAAAAATGAAAGTGGATGAATATATACGTGTATATTATTATTATTATTATTATTACTCAAAAGATTAACCCTATTCATATGGGACGAGCCCACAGGGGCCACTGACTTGAAATTCAAGCTTCCAAAGAATATGGTGCTCATTAGAAAGAACTATCAGAGGGTAATGGGATATGCAGAAAGAAAGAAGAGATCACTTATTAATAGTGAAAAAATACATTAGAGAGAAATGTAAGTAAAATATTACAATACAAGGGTATTATGCATATACACAATTGTTCATAAGGATGAAGGGAGATAATTACTGAGGGGAGAATAATGCCCACTGACCAAAGCATTGCAAATGTACAGAGCAACTAATACAAAACCCCGAGAGATACGGGTGACTTCTTTTAGAAAATGCATCTAAAAACGTGATCCCGGTGTTCTAGATTACGAAATAACGGGGAAAGAGGAGTCCTTATTCTTCCTTTGTCGAGCGGCGGTTCAAACGATTCTTCACAAAAGAACGGGGAAACCATTGTTTTTCAAAAGAATGGAAATTCACATAAAAACCCACCTTGCCAGCAGGTGCTTTATGTATGGGTATCTATGGTAGGTTTGTCTTCCAGTTTTCCTTATTTTCTTACTTGAATAACTGTTGGTCTCTTTAGTAACTACAATTCCGTATATTCAGAAATGCAAAGCGTTACTGACACCATTATCCTGATCATTTTTGTTATTCACTTCTTATGTAACGGGTATAGTGGGGAACAGTCTAATATTCTTATCCTACCTAGACCGGACGGAAGAGACTAAAGGTGTGGATTAGTCCCTAAGCAGTCACGGATCGCCTCTTGAAGAGAAGGGCGGTGACAGACATCAAGGAACACAGAAGACGGAAGAGGAGTTGATGGTTTATCTGTGCAAATCACTATTTGGAGCGATAGGAGGTTTGCTTGTCTACAAGGAAAGAATGGGGACATGGCGGCTGTCGGGTGCTAGGTGGCGCCAAATGGAACGAGGTTCTCATCTTTGCTGGATATGACAGTGGTAAGAACAGCAAGTATGCTGTAAGAGAGAGAGAGAGAGAGAGAGAGAGAGAGAGAGAGAGAGAGAGAGAGAGAGAGAGAGAGAGAGAGCGTTGCGGGAAAAGACAAGGTGATCTAGGGAAGTGGTGTGAGCAGGTCCCACAATCAGACGAAATGCCTTTGATTTAGTCATGTTACGAAGGACAACCCAATATTTTAACACCTCAAACCTGAGAACAATACTTAAAATGACGTTAGACTCATAACGATTTAGTCACTGGGAGGATGAAAAACATTTCTGACGTTGAAATAAAAACAAGTCGGAAACCCGAAATGCTGACTGAGGAAAAACATTTTACATTATTACTATAAAGAAATATTCTGTTGTTCCTACAGAAAAGTAATCTTTCTAGATGTTTCGTACGTTGCTGGAATGGCAGCATAAAATATACACAATTTCACTTTCTTGCAATTTCACAGCTTTCCAGATCAATCCAGTAAATTGGACTGACAAAAAAAAAATGGTAAAACAACCCGACATTAAACTTTCTGGCAAATCTGAACGAAGGGCTGTACAATACAAGCAATTTCTAAGCCTTGTCAGCTCGGAATGACCCTGTTACTCGCACTCTTCGAAGCTAAATTAGTTGGCCACATATCAAGCTACAGTATATTCCATTTATTTAAAATAACTAAACAACATATCAGTTATGAAGAAGTCAGCTCAGTGTTATTCCTCACTTTCTCTAAGAAAATTGGCTTCTCTCCACTTTATCAGTTTTATGCCATGGGCTCTCATCTGAGAGAGAGAGAGAGAGAGAGAGAGAGAGA
>NC_089746.1:53789011-53854011 GCF_040412425.1 Macrobrachium rosenbergii | reverse complement strand
TTATATATATTATATATATATATATATATATATATATATATATATATATATATATATATATATATATATATATATATATATATTATATATATATGTGTGCATGTATGTATATGTGTATCATATATACACATATATACATATATATATATATATATATATATATATATATATATATAGAGATAGATATATATATATATAGAGAGAGAGAGAGAGAGAGAGAGAGAGAGAGAGAGAGAGAGAGAGAGTCTAGCTTTTCGAGTAGCATGGTTTATAAGATCGCAAGAATATTTCCCTTTTATTCACAATGTCACTCTCTCTTCTCCACCACCCAGAGGGCGTGGCACATCTTATAGGAAGGGCAACTCATCCCGGGCCTTATATCCTCCCCCACCCCGACACTGACCCCTACCTACCCATTCCCTCCCCGCCCAACAGGGACGAGACGACACGTGCCGTCACACTGGGCGGAAAAAACCTCGCATTTCAATTTGACTTTTTCTGTCGTTTCTTCATCTTTCCTCCCTCTCCTTGTGAGCATAATATTATCTCGGCCGACATCAAAAGAATACGCTGTGTTTGACGTGCGCTCTCGCGCGCGCGGCCGTAGGTTCCTTCATATTGGTTTCCATAAGACCTTCCATGAATCTCAAATCGATCGAGTTCGTTTTGTCATCGAAAAGGAATCACTCCGTCTCGTCCCTTGGAGACATCAGGGAAATAGAATTGGAATTTTCCTCCGCGAATACTCGGCCTCTGTGTCTCCATATTCGCGAGAAATGTCGGGGACGGAAGCGCCGAACATCAACTGCTGACGGAGGTTTCGACTTTACCCCCGCCTGACACACAATTAGTCATGGTCGCATACAACTGACGACACCGAATCGATGGCAGAGAGAGTGGCCGTTGGAGGATGGGGGAGGGGAGAAGGGGGTGGGGAATCTGGCGACCAATAAGTGGCTCCCGAAATAAGTGACTATAGGAGCTCGGGGAGAGAGGAATCTCCAAAAGTGATATTTAGTTCTCTTCATAAATTATGATAAATATACGACAGCAGAATCACTCAGGGATCCAGTAAGAGATGCACGACTTAAGAATCTTTCATATGTTAAATTTCCCATTATTTCTGAATAGTGTGTGTGTGTGTGTGTGTGTGTGTGTATACATGAACATATTCACAAATATATGTATATATACAAAAATTATTTATAAGTTTATTTAGTGCACCAGGGAAAAAGCATGACAGGATTTTAACTTTTAACTTAGAAGGCATGATAGATGACAGAAAGTCTGATAGGTTTAGACCAAGTTTATATAAGAAGTTCAAAATGAAAGGAAAAGCTGTATGTGGCATACATGCTCTCACAGAAAACTTATGAAAGAACTGTAGAGCACAGTAGAGGGTGTTAAGGATGTAAGGTGCAAAAATTAAATTACAAAGAATGTCCTCGCAAGCTAGATATAATTATTTCCATTTAGGATCACTTAGAAAGGCTCCCTGTGCTGAAGAAAAAACTTTTCTAAACGGACCTTCAATGGCAGATGATTGTGCTAAGCAAATAAAACAAAGTCCTAACAAGATCTATAATAACAGCTGTTTATACTAATCGGCAGAATAGAATACAGAATATAGAATACAGGCCAAAGACCAAGCGCTGGGACCTACGAGGTCATTCAGCGCTAAAAAGGGAACTGACAGTAAAAATGTTTGAAAGGGTGTAACAGGAGGGAAACCTCGCAATTGCACTGTGCATCAATTGTTAGGAGAGGGTGGAAATAAAGATGGAAGAAAGAAAATATGAAGAGAGGTACAGTAAAAGGAATGAAAGGGGTTACAGTTCGGGGCCGAAGGGACGCTGCAAAAAACCTTCAGGAATGCCTACAGTGCACCGCATGAGGTGCACTGACGGCACTAACCTTCTACGAGGGTTAGTGCTAACATAAAAAAAATCATGTCCTAAACAGACCTTTAATAAAAGATGCTTGTACTAGCTGAAAAAAACATACCCTAGAAAGATCCTTAATAAACGATTTCGTGCAGCCAAATAAAATAACATTCTAAAAACCTTCAATGAGAAATGTTAGTGCCAACCAAATAAAATCATTGGCTAAATAGACCTTTAACAAATGATTTTGGTGTTAATCAAATAAAATTATGTGCTCGATGAACCTTTAATAATAGATATTTGCATTAGCAAAAAAATCCTGTCTAAATGAACTTAAATAAAAGACGTATGTGCTAATCCAGCAATATTAAAGATGTTTGTGCAAACCAATCACAATTATGCTCCAAAAAGGCCTTCAACAAATGAAATGTTAGCACTATTCATAAAATTACGTTGTAAAAGAGCCTATAATAAAAGGAAATTTGTTTTAACAAAAAAAATAAAATCACATCCTAAACTAACTTACACTAATAAAACCCAGTCCTAACCGGACCTTTAATAATAAAATAACGTCTGTTCTAATCAAATAAATTATGTCCTAACTGGCTCTTCATAAAAGATTTTTATGCTAAACCTAAACCTATGCTAAAACTATGTCTTCGGTTGACCCTTAATGAAAGGTGTTCGAGCTAACCAAATTAAATCATGTCTTCAACCGACCTTTAATGAAATGATGTCCTAAAATTATATCTGACACTGACCTTTAATGAAAGATGTCCGTATCCAAAATAGACCTTTGATGAAAGATGTTCGTGCTGACCAAACAAAATCATACCCTAAACAGACCTTTAATAAAAAGATGTTCGTGATAACTAAATAATATCATGTCCTACACTGACCTTTGATAAAAGATGTTCGTGCTAACCAAGCAAAATTGTATCCTAGACTGACGTTACATAAAGATGTTTGTGCTAACCAAATTAAATTATATCCCAAACCGACGTTTAGTAAAAGATGTGCGTGTTAACCTTTTAAGATCATGTACTGCACCGATCTTTATGGAAGATGATAGTGCTAACCCAGGGATGGCCAATTTTTTACATCCCATGCAATAATTTTTTCATTTTTAGTTCAGACGCGCCACGTAAACTTGTACCCACGGTCAGCACTTGAAGATATAGTAGTATGAACGCACTTGGCAGTTATACATAGATTTAATGTGTATATATATATATATATATATATATATATATATATATATATATATATATATATATATATATATATGTGTGTGTGTGTGTGTGTGTGTGTGTGTGTGTGTACGTGTGATAATATGGATACATGCAGCATTTTAGATAAAAGAATTTCACATAAAAACAAGATGAACTTTACTTACTTTAACGGCACGTTTGAAATTCCTTTGAAATTTAGTACTGAAAGCAACAAACATGGGATATGCATAAAATATGAGATATTTATATGACAACATTAGTTACTGAAAGCGACAAACATGAACATACAATTAACGCAATGCTTTTATAGCAATGTAGACACATTTAGAAGTTTGAAATAAACTGGGTTTCATGCAGGCAAGGTAAACATCACTAACTTTAACGAGACTTTTGACTTCGTTTTGCTTTCACCAAACTTGTAATGTTATGGAGTGAAATCAGTGACTGAATGCAGCAAACAGTTCTTCAAATCTGAATCAGTTAATCCTTGCGTCAAATCAGTGACTGAATGCAGCAAACAGTTCTTCAAATCTGAATCAGTTAATCTTTGTGTCAAATCAGTAACTGAACGCAGCAAACAGTTCTTCAAACCTGAATCAGTTAATCGTGACCTCAGTTTGTATTTTATAACTTTCATGGGTGGAAATGCTTCCTCGCATCTGCATGTTGTTCCAAAACGACAGACAGAACTCGGGGCGAATTTTCTCAGTTCTGGAAAACGCTCACAGGGTAATGATCGCCAAAATTTAATGATCTCAGAACAGCTTGGAAGCGAGGGAAATTCATAAAATTCTAATTTCAGTACCGAATTTGTTTTCAGTTCAATAAGCTCAATTTATTAGTTACTGGGCATCCTCAGAATTTTTTTGTTCAGCAAGTGAAAATGGATTTGTAGATGCAAAATCACTAAAACGATTATCAAAGGCCTCTTGCAGTAATCTGTTTTTTTTCAAGGTTTTCTGTAAAGTTGCCACACACCTCTCTTTTTTTTTTTTTGACAAATACGGATTATTGTTAAAATAAGATGACGTTCGCTAATGATTAATCGATGCTAACGAAAACGAAATCAGTAATAGTAATTTCTGTGTTTTAGATGAGACTTGGTTTCCGTAAAACTCATTTCTAGCCATAAGTTACTTAAAGTCATAGTTATTTCTCTATTCGCTTATTATTATTACAGATATCTTATTTCGTTTCTTTATTTTCTATTTATTTCATCATTTTTTGGCATGAGCATGCATGGTTTTACTTTTATTATCACTGGGGTTCAGTGCGCCACCTGTAATAATCATCCAGTGCGCCACAAGGTGGCCATCCTTGTGTTAACCAAATGAAATCATATCCTAAACAAACCCTTAATTTAAAAAGATGTTTGTGCTAACCAATTAAAATTATATCTTAAAACAGACCTTTAATGAAAAGATTTTCGTGCTAATCCGTTAAAATATATACATCATCGTTGCAGTAAGGAAAGCGACGAATACGAGAGACAAAACTAGATTAGCGTCATCACACTTGCTCCCGCCGCCGAGCGGAGCTGCGGCCCTTGCGTGAGAGGCCCGATGATGATGATGATGATGATGATGCAACCTACTGTAGCAGACAAAACAGCTGGGATGCGACGCCCCTTGAACATGACAGTGTTCGCCAAGCCTTAACAACCGCATTCCTGTCCTGTTCTCAGAATAAGACTCACCCCCTTTGCATGACGGATATACACTACGCATTATAATATTTTGACGCACGAGTCGTCAATGTAGAAGACGTACTATTAATTTGTTTCTTTTCGCTGAGATATGTAACGAGTAATTACCTTTCATTTAAAACGATTTCGCCCGAACAGGGACTCGAACCCTGGACCCTTAGGTTAAAAGCCTAATGCTCTACCGACTGAGCTATCCGGGCTTACAGGGGACAGTAAAATATATATAAAATACGGTGAAGAATTGGTCAGACGCTATAATGAAATTAAATAGGCTCGGTTATTGTAAGTAAGAACCACTTCAGCGCACAACAGACTAGGTATTTATAAGTATCATTCATGATAACAAATTTCTATTATAAAATTACCAAGTACTCTTACTTACACACACACACACGTACGCACACACACACACACAGAGGGAGAGAGAAAATCGTAAATAGTAATGCTCTCATCCATTTAGTAAACCTTACTTATAATAACAGCAACAACTGAGAGGAGTGAATAAATTCGTCAAAGAAAATGGCAATTTTCATAAGATGATAATTTTCCATTAAGAGCCTAATATCAATGCCACCAACCTGGCACTTGAGCAGTAAAGATAAGATAGCAGCACCCTTTAAACCTAAAGCTCATATAAACAAGATAATGAAAAGGTTTCACCCGCCTAAATTGTACGTTGCGTGGTGAGGCCTGTACAGGTCACTATTTAGAGCGAAGCGCCAAGCTTCGTCTCGAGTAATTACCTCGGTGATAAATTCTACAGAATTCTAGTTGAGGCAGAATAAGCTAACGTACCAAGAATACTTGCCATGCTGACCGAGAGAAGAAGGGTATGCACTAAAAGAATTATGGGAGTGGGGATGAGGGAGAAAGAGAGAAAAGAATTTCTCCTGGGAATTATAAGCGCTGTCTGAAAAGCAAATTGTATTATTATCCTAGCTAATTGAGAAACACTCCATACCCTAGCCAGAGAGAAGATTGTAAAGAGATACATCTTGTTTCAATTGTCTAGAAGATAATAAGACTATTTTTATTTTATAATATCTTTGAATTTCACCTTTCATCCACATTCATATGACAATTGTGTCCTGGTTTTAAGTATTTCAATTAAAATCCGAATCATACACATATTTTCTTGCTATCTACGGATCGCAATGCTGGAACGGAATTTCATTCTTTCATTTATTCATTTTTCACTTTAACTTAAAATTACTCCCACACAAAACTAACGACTCCATTTCAGTAGTTCTAAAGGCCATTTCAAGAAGACATACGAGACATCTTGCAATTTTTAGCGAGTCCCTGGGTGTTCTACAGCCAGGAAATTTAGTATAATGTTAATTTTGGTGTATTTGTTATTATTATTATTATTATTATTATTAAGTTATGGTAAAGAAATTAATTTTTGTTGCTTAACAGCGCACACGGGGTCAAACAACGAATGGAGAGTACATCATCGATATGCCAGCCTACATGTCTTCAATATATTTACAGGAATCATGATTTTCGTCTTATGAAATAGCATAAAGAAATACTACCCTAAATACTGTTTCTACGGTGGGTCACACCATCCCTCTCTTAAATGTTTTGTTCCCTGATGAGGATCACAGTTGCTTCCAGAATTTTACTGTAATTGTCGCGACTTACTACTATTGAACAAACTCTGGGCTTCTGTTACAGATCAAATTTGTCACTTACAATTTCACTGCTTCATTCCGAATTTCCATAATTTTTATACGATTTTTTATTTTTTCTTTGTCTAACAGTAGCAGTAGCAGTAGCAGTAGAAATGGTAGACAGTAGTGATAGCTATAGTAGTACTACTAGTAACAGTGTTGTTTGACCTTGTGTGCGCTGTTAATCAATAAAAATTAGTTTCTTTACCATAACACCTTAATAATAATAATAATAATAATAATAATAATAATAATAATAATAATAATAATAATAATAATAATGAACAAATACGCCAAAATTAGCATTATATCAAATTTCCTGGCTGTAGAACGGTCAGGGACTCGCTAAAAATTGCAAGATGTCTCGTATGTCTGGGTGAAATAGTCTTTAGAACTACTGAAACCACATATAATTCATTAGTAAAAACTACGAATATTTTGCATAAGGAGCTAAGCCAAACCTTAAAAATATCGACCCAAATCCAACGACGAAAACTGGGTCAGATTTGGGACCATCGGTATAGATATGCACAACATTTTCACGCCTGAAAAAAAGCCGGGGGGGGGGGGCGATGGGGGGGGATAATATCAATAAACTATCCTACACATCTTTCTTTCCATAGTTCAGAAATCTGCATTGACGGCAAATAAAATCTCGACAGGGTATGCCAGAGAAACAGAATTCCTTTCTTCTGTGCCAAGGAAATTAAAACGCCGCCAACATTTGCGTAATTAAATTTCAAAACCATTTACTAGGTTATTGGTCCAATTATCTTTGCCAAAGCATTTTTGAGTTTTAAAGTCACGTTTTTATTCGATTCTATTACTTCTTGAATTTTCGTAACCTTCTGCATAATATTAAAACTACTATTGTTTATGAATATTGTTTACTGACTTCCTTGTATTTTTTTTTATTAAAGGGAATTCACAGTTTGGTGATTCTAAGACACTGATTAAAAATTATTCAAAATACATATAAACGTATACTATTAATTTCAGTCTAATGACATTTATCATGAGAGAGAGAGAGAGAAGAGAGAGAGAGAGAGAGAGAGAGAGAGAGAGAGAGAGAGAGAGAATTATCCCTCCTGTACATTATTTCCTAACCAAATTCGAAAAATCGAAATGGAAAAACAGCGCACAGAGCCGATGACTTGAATACACAGACAGCGGAATTAATAATTTAGTGCAAGATTTTTTTTTTTTTGTTATCTATTTTGCCATTAAATATTCTGTTCCATTACTGGGCCATATCTGTAGTATAAATAAAAGACAACTTAAGATTAAGGATTGAAAGGAGGGAAAGGCTATAGTAAAAACAGATTAGAAAACAAAAAAAAGATGGGGAAAGATGACTAATTAGATCTCCAAAGGAGCTTGCTATCGAGATGTTACAAGCTTTGCTCTCTCTCTCTGCGTAATTATGGCTAACACTACCGACAGCCTTTATTAAATTGTTGTCTAGAACATTTATCAAATGGACGTAAAGAGTCATATAAAAAGGAAAAATGGAGAAAGAAAAATACTAGAAGCCTGAGTGTGATATACACCTGTATATCACCGACAGGCTATAAACAGGTGTAAGTAACAGGTGACAGTACAATAATAGTTCAGAAGCTCTATCACCTGACCGTCCTAGATGAACTAAAGGTCAGTTACCTTCGAATGTTACATGAATATAACTCTGAATTTTTGGTCTAAAGCTAGAGATAGTGGATTTCTTTGTGAAGCAATACCAATGATCTCATAGTAAGCCTCTGGCACGTGATCTTAAATGCTAGGGAGACTGCAAATCCTCCCCAGTGTCAGATAATTCCATCCACATGCTGTGGATCAGTTGTGTCAATGAACCCACTGGTGTTCTCGTGATTTTTTTTTCACTAATATTTTTTTTACCATTGCTCGTTTTCTTCTTCTTTTACAGGATATACTGTTGTAAAGAATAAGACACTGAAACTTTAAGATCACGCTGGATCTTGCGACCAAAAGTTCCCAATTTTTCTTAATTATACACATTTTTCCCCCAGAATTTATTGTATCGGAACTCTTCAACAAATTTTATTCGAATCCATGACCCGATTTTCTTGTTATCGTGGTAACAGACAGGTTAACTGGGGAGAATTATAATCCCCAACTTCGGTGATCAAAAAGTACAACTTGTAGGGAAGATAATATGTAGAATGTTCATAAATTTTAGCTTTCTATGTGGATCTTTCATCCAAATGTTTACAGTACGCTGACGGGTCTTTAACCACAGATAACAGAGCAAGATCAACGTCTGCCATGTGCATTTCTGCTTATAGCAACGCTGAGCTTATAATGGCAGAGGTAATGGGATACACTATATTAAACCAAGTAAAGCAATCTGGAATTTAATTGGACAAACGTTCACTCAACTTCAAATTCCTTGCTGCGGGAAAGGAAGAGGAAAGGTGCTTGCTGCTGTTCGCAGAAACGAGAAGCATCTCAACAGCAAATCTTCAAGGGATGTTGTCTTATCAACCCTTAAGTGTACTCTGCAGACAGTACCTTCAGGAAAACCTTAATAACTTATCAGCGCCTTCAGAGCAGTTGCATCCCGCAAAGCTCTGAAACCATACTAATTGGTCTCACATGTTTTCTCTGGACCTCTGTAGCCCAAGGCATGAAACTCTTCCTAAGAAATGAAAAAGAAACATTTCCACACAAGTTTAACGTGATGAATTCTTTGCTTAAACCAGACCATATTTTCTGCCAAGCTGTCCAATTCAAACTGGTTTTGCATGTTTACTAATAAAATACAGGTTATTAAACAAAGGAAAGGAATAATTACTCCCAGTTGCTTTGGTGGACAGGCCTTTCTTCCGGATGAAATTCACCATAATTTGGTTAGAAACGTCGAATACTAAAGTCTTTCAGGAACTAAGGTATTCCAGAACAATAAAAGCTAAAAAAAAAAAAAAAAAAGCACAGTTGTTTTCACGTGAAATTTTTTGGAAAAATAGAAAACAAAACAAAAATGAAGTCTAATCATAACACGATTTCAACTCAATTTCGATTCTTCTAGTGCAATGGCTACACAACCTTCCCTCAGAGCCTTAAGGGTTAAAAATTTCCTACTATAATGTTATTATAAAGTCATCAAAGTTGTTTACTAGTTTCTGCAGATTCTCTACACTATCCCCAGTCTGCAAACATCATCCATTCCCGACTACACTCACGGCCTATTTTCTTATCACACGACATTGGGTCTACATCAGATCCCTTCCCTGACTTTTCGTATCACTCACTCTGTAAAGATACTGAGCAGCCACGGAGACGTAATTCTTTTAAACCTGTCAGTGATTACATCACTCTCACGTCTACACATTCTGACCCACGTTTCCAATACGAAAACTGTTAACTGCTGTCAACAAATGACATTGAACACACTCCAGATTTAATGTACATATATATATATATATATATATATTATATATATATATATATATATATATATATATATATATATATATATATATATATATATATTATATATATATATATATATATTATATATATATATATATAATTATATACATACACACACACTTGTTCTTTCCCTATCTAATCACCTATATATATAATTCTTCATATACTATATATATGCATAATATATATGTATGTGTATATATAAAATATATATATATATATATATATATATTGTATATATATTATTATATATATATATATATATATATAGCATATATATATATATATATATATATATATATATATATATATATATATATATATATACTGTATATGTATATATGACCTAGAATTATGATATAATATTAGTGGCTGAGGTTATTAGAATATATCAGATATGAGGGAGAGAGAGAGAGAGAGAGAGAAGAGAGATAGGGTTGGGGTGGTGCAGGGGAGAGATTATGTCCCATGTTTCTAAAATTCTCAAACAAAGTTAACTATATTTTCAGTTTATCTTCAAACGCTGTAAAATCGTTCGCTACAGCGATTAACGATAGATACATACACACTGCAATATCGATATCAACGTGTAGTGAGTAACCGCTCACTACTTATAAATCACATGAATTTGAAGACGACGGGAAAACTACTTATAAATATTGGTCTTCTCTGTTCCTTAAGTAGTCCTTGGTCACCGCATTCAAACACGGAAAGTCCTGCTTTCGTGACATGCTACCGAATTTATCGGCATTTTTGCTCGGTTCCTTATCCTCATCGAAATTCCTTGCGGTAAGAGGAACGGACCAAGCCGGAAGGGAAAAAGGTTACCGCCCGAACAGGGACTCGAACCCTGGACCCTCAGGTTAAAAGCCTGATGCTCTACCGACTGAGCTATCCGGGCCTGTGAGAAGGTGTATACAAACGTAAAATCATTTCTCCAAATGAGTTCATGTTATCCTTGCCGTCGCATTTTTAAGTGCTGCTCTTCAGATAAAGAAATATTATTGTCTTGGCATGACAAGAAGTTCATAAAAAATAAGAGCCTTACCAAATGTGGAACATTAATCGAGAAGATGATGATAATAAGAATACACAAGGATCAGCCTCCAGTGTGAGCGGGCTCCTGTAAACGACGGACGGGTGGAAAAAGGCAATCCCAAGGTCCTTGGGCAAACCGACCGCATCCCCGTTGACCGCCATCTGGCCGGGCCAGGGTAGGGAGAGAAATACTCTCTTCTAAGCTTCTTGCTCTCTTCACCAGGGGGAGGACAAAGTGAGGAAATGAGCGCGAGTCGTGTACCTGTTTACCAGGGGGTCCTGCTGTTTACAAACTGCGGCATAAACAACGAGATTTACTGACAATCTTCATGACATTTCCCCTACCAAACCTCATCCCTTTTTGTCATAGTTATTGGGTAAAGACGCATACCATTACGTTGTCCTCCTCAAGTTAAAAAGAGTTGTCCTCTCTTTGTAATCCCTCAATTTGCAAACTATGATTATTAGTCAACTGTCCATCTATATAGCAAAGTTATCAGTTACATGGGGTCATTCTTTGATTACTGAGAAAAATACACAACCAAAATGCTTATTAAAGTCAACTGTAAGCACATAGATTCTGATTCTAAATTTGATATAAAAATGTTTCATAAAATATGATTGTGAAAGCTGTTATTCTTATGTTTATTAAAAATATAATTATATATTTGCAGTAGACTCACAGGCATGTGTATACTAATCCTAGAAAATTGTTCTACGCCTCTGCTTAAGTAAGTAAACTCATACTGAATGCCCAAGTAACGGTCTACAAAGTGACAGCTTTTCCATGACCTGGCCCCCATCCCTATTCCCTAGTGGTCTTCTTCATCCCCATCGCTGTCCCCAAGCTAAGGGTGGTTGCCCTGATGCATCTTCTCAAATTATGACCCGTTCCCCATCCCTAGTCTCCAGTCGTTGTCTTCATCCCCATTGCTGACCCTAGACTAAGGGGTTGGTTGCCCTGATACATCTCAAACTAAGACCTGTTCCCCATTCCCTAGTCTCCAAGTCGTCCTCTTCATCCCACTGCTGACCCTAGACTAAGGGGTTGGTTGCCCTGATGCATCTTCTCAAACTAAGACCTGTTCCCCATCCCTAGTGCCCCCGTTGTCTTCTTCATCCCCATCACTGACCCTAGGCTAAAGGGTTGGTTTCCTTGATGTGTCTTCTCAAACTATTTCTATCGAAAGCATCTTCTTCTACTAAACCCTTCTCCAAATCCTGCTTCACTTTATCATGGCATCTAATCCTCTGCCTCCCTTTCGATCTAGGTTCCACTCAGGTTGCCTTCACTCCTTCCCCCTCACTCATCCTTACCACACACCCACATCACCCCCAGTAGCAGGATATAAGTAAAATGTTCTGAAGATATAGAATTACATACTGTATACACATAAACAACATAATGCATCTAGAAAAAAAATGATGTAAACACTCAAGATGATTAAATCCATTTAATTAAATAATAAAGGTGCTACCCTCAATAGGATCACTCCTGACATCGACAGCAAAACAATACTTAACATACTGCAGATACTATACGGGAGTCATTATGTTTCAAGAGGTTGCATAATAAAACCTGTTTCCCTACAAGGCTTCAAACATGCACTTTATAGTGTCAATATTGATAAATGGTAGTTTAGCAGGATCACTGGGAGTCTGATACCAATCCATAATCTGAGGAATGGTTAATTTTGTAAATGTGGAGTGTATGAATTCAAGAATATTATGAAAACTTGCTTTACAAAACTTTGGGCAAGACTGTTTACTGGTAAAGGAGATAAGGAACTGGGGAGGATAAGTAACCTTTATTTCATCTTTCTAGCCAGCAATCTGGAATGTTCATAAAAAACTTCAAAATTCCACTGAAGTTATAAAATGCTTCTTTTGGAAATATGGAAAAAGGAAAGTTACCATTCTTATCCTGGCACTCAGGAAATAAATGCACTCTCAAATTCAAAATCATAAATTTGCAAGTGGGTCTGCTCCATTCTTATTCCCTTCATTTTTGCATATTATCTCTCCTCTTTTTGTTAAGCACTCTGCACTTGTAATAGTTCACTACACTTTCCAGACTAATGTCACCGGAGCATAGTCAGCTTTCTAATACCGAAATCTCTCAAGATAACCGAAGGTGATAAAGCTGAAAAGGCTACAATGCCCAGACTGGGACTTGAACCCTCTAACACGTGTTTTTAATCACAAAAACAAAAAATCACAGAATCATTACAGGCAGTATACCAACAGCAATATGAGATTGCCTATTGTGTTTATAAACTCCAATAAAATTTCAGCATATACCAGAAGGTTATATACAGATATTATGAAACAAGGAGTAAGTCTGGTAAGGGAACTGGAGAAAAAGACTTCTTTTCCCATTCAAAATAATAGCCTTCCCTTCTACAGCACTGAATTCTGCACAATAGCACACTTCAGTATCCTTAGTTAACAAGATGTTAAAACATCATCGGAGGGATATCAGCAGCCCCTAGCAAAGAATGCTACTCTCTTTAGCAGATAAGCAGTGCTGCTGACGTAATATATTTGAGGCTAAACCAATATGCCTGAAGTCTGGGAGTTCAACATTGATGAAACTAGATGATAATGCTCATTTGGCGCTACTCCATATAGTTAACACGTTGGTGGATACTGTTAAAGATTTGATAATTAATAACGTTGCAAATTCTTGTATTTTTGTAAAGCTAATGGTTCTTTTGTGAACATACTCTGAACAAGTGGTTCATTTCGCTTGAGTGTTATGTTTTATTCTGAAGGCTGTTGTAAGTCTAAGAGGCTTAGTTACTTTGCTTCATTGAAATCCTTTTACTAACAGGAAGCGATATGGCTAGAAAATGTCAACGCCCGAACAGGGACTCGAACCCTGGACCCTTAGGTTAAAAGCCTAATGCTCTACCGACTGAGCTATCCGGGCTTGATTCACAGTGTAACAGAATGAGTTTTTAGCCACAGAAAAAAAATCATATATTCATTATAGGAAGCATACCAAAGGTCAAAAGAAATCGCCTCTTCCAATATTCCAGATAGTTATTGACAGAATATGAAACAATGACTTACTCTGTCAGAGACTTCAAAACATTTGCCAAACATTCACTTCACTGATAAATGGCAGTTTAGCTGGATTTTTAGGAGTCTGATAACAACCAACAATCTGCAGACTGGTTCATTTTGTAAATGTGGAGTGTACGTTATGAATTCAAGATTATTTGGGAACCTTGCTGTATACAAAACTATGGGCAAATCAGTGTACTGGTAAAGGAGATAAGGAACTGTGGAGGATTAGTAACCTCTGCTTTATCTTTCTAGCTGGCAATCTGCAAAGCTCATTCAAAAAACTTCAAAATTACACTGAATTGATACAATACTTATTCGGAAATATGGAAAAAGGATAATTACCGTTCTTGTCCTGGCACTCAGAAAATAAATGTACTCTCAAATTCAAAATCATAAATTTGACAAGTGGGTCTCCTTCATTCTTCTTCCTTACGCTGTGTATACTATCTCTCTTCTCTTATCCAGCACTCTGCGCTGATTATGGTTCACCACTCTTTTCAGACTGATGTCACTGGCGCATAGTCAGTTTTCTAATTTCGAAATCTCTTAAGGTAACCGAAGGTGATAAAGCATGAAAAATTTACAAAGCTCGGATTGGGACTTAAACCCTCTAGCACGGGTTGTTAATGTCTGGAAAAAAATCATAGATTCATTATTGACGGTGAATCAATAGTAATAAGAGATCGCCTCTTGCGATATAAACTCTAAGAAAATTGCAGTATATTCCAAAAGGTTATATAAAGCATATGAAACAGTGAGTATGTCTGTTAAGTGAACAGGAAAAAGAGACTTCTTTTCCAATTCAAATCAATAGCCTCCCCTTCTACATTACTGAATTTTGCACATTAGCACATTGCAGTATCTTTTGTTAACAAGATATAAAAACAGCTTTGGAAACGTATCAGCAACCCTTATGCAGTGAAACTGTGCTCCTGACATCAGTCACCAGCATACGTAGGAGATATAAATATAATATTTAAGGCTAAATCAGTATGCCTTAAGTCTGAGGGTTCAATACTGATGATACTAGATGATAATGCTCATTTGGCGCTACTTCATATAATTAACTTGTGGTGGATACTGATGAAAATTTGACAATTAATCATCTTGAAAATTATTACTGTTTTCATAAAGCACGAATTCTAGTGAGTACATTCTCCTAACAAGTTGTGTAGTTTGGCTTGAGAGTGTTACGTTTTATGCTGAAGGTCACTGTTAGTCTCGGAGGCTGAGTTGCTTTACTTCATTGATATCCTTCAGGTAACAGGTGGTGGTTCTTGAAAAGGTCATCGCCCGAACAGGGACTTGAACCCTGGACCCTTAGGTTAAAAGCCTAATGCTCTACCGACTGAGCTATCCGGGCTTAACTATAAGTGAAATAGCATGAGTTTTTACCCCATGAAAAAAAAATCATACATTCATTATAGGTATCATACCAAAAATGAGGAAGAATCGCCTCTTCCAATATTCCAGATGATTATTTACAGAATATGAAACAATGGCAGTCTGTTAAAAGAAGAGAGAGAGAAAAAAAGACTTCATACCAATCCAAATGCTAGCCTCCCTCTCATTAATACTGAATTTTGCACATTAGCACAATACAGAATCTTTTGTAAGCAGAAGTTAAAGCAGAATTCCTGACCACAATCACCAACAAACTTTGGTCTTCAATACATACTATGCCTGAAGCCTTAGAATTCATAATGATAAAACTAGTGATGATACTAACTTGTTTCTCCTTCCTATGAATAACTTTAGGTGGATATTATCTGAAAATTTGATAATTCACCACTTTAGAATTCTCTACCATTATAAAGAACATGAACTTTATGAAAGCATTCCCTAAACAAGCGTTGTTGCTTCTCTTGACAGCATTATGTTCTAAACTAGGGGCATTAGTTGGTTAATTAGTCTCAGAGGCTTAGTTGTTTTCCTTCATTGAAAACCTTAAGACAAAATGTAATAAATACTGAAAAGTACACTGCCTGGAAAGGGCCCTTAGGGTAAAAGCCAAATGCTTTAATGACTGAACAATCTGGGGTTAATTCATTGTGAAACGGCATGAGATTTCAATCTCTAGGAAAAACGCTCATGGAAATTTCAGCTTATTTTAGCAAGTTATTTACACAAAACGAAACAATGGCTTAGTCTGTTAAGGGAAGGGAACAGAAGAAAAGACTCCTTTTTCAGTTCCAGATAATAGCCTCATCTTCCACACTACAGAATTCTGCACGAGCACATTTTGGTCTCTTAAATGGGAAGCTAAAATATCATCTGCAATGTATTAGTGACTGAGAAAAACTGCAACTCTCTTAAGTGGACAAGCAGTGTTCCTGACCACAGTCACCATGTAATCAATGTATAGTTGGTCTAAACTAGTATGCCTAAAGCTTTGGAGTTCAATATTGATGAAACTAAGACATAATGCTAATTTGGTACTCCGTCAAATGGTTAACTTCTGATGGATACTAAAAAAGATTAGACAAATCATGAACTTGAAAACTCTTCCTTCTATCATTAAGCAAATGGTTTTTTCGAGAAAATCCTCCAAACAAGTGGTGTCGTATGACTCAAGAGTTGTTGCTACTCAGTCCTGAGGCTTAGTTGCTCTCCCACATTGAAATCTTCAGATAACAAGAATTGAGAGAGCTTAAAGGTCAGTGCATCGACAGGGACTTGAACACTGGGACCCTTGGGTTAGAAGCCTAATGCCTTACTGACAACTCTCCAGGCTTAATTTACAGTGAAATAGGAAGAGGGCTTAATCACTACAAAAATCACTGATTCATTACAAGTATTAGTATACCAAAAAGAAAGAAGAGATTGTCTCTTGCATTATAGGCCTCATTGGAAATTTTGGCATATTCTAGAAAGTCATTTATGGAATATGAAACAATGAATTAATCTGCTAATGAAACAAAAAAAAAAAGACTTAATTTTCACTTCAAAATACTAACCTCCCCCTCTAAACTATGGACTTCTTCACAGTGTATTTTGTAAATCGGAAGTTAAAGCATAATCTGAAAGGTATTGCTGACACTTCGCAAAAACTGTTACTCTTATGCATGTGACCCCATTTAATGAAACAAAGTGATAATGCTCATTTGATGTTATTCTATTTGACTAATTTCTGCTGGATATTGAAGACTTGACAAATTACTACCTTGGAGACTCTTTCTTCTATTATAAAGCATGTGGATTGTGTAAGAACAATACCTAAACAGGTGCTGTCACTGGGTCTAACCACAGTATGTTGTGTATTGTACTAGGGCCTTTGGTGGCTAGTTCTCTGGGGCTTAGTTGCTTTCCTTCATTGAAATCTTTCAGCCAACTGGAGGTGACTAAGTTTGAAAATGTCTGCGCCCGAACAGGGACTTGAACCCTGGACCCTTAGGTTAAAAGCCTAATGCTCTACCGACTGAGCTATCCGGGCTTGAATATCCATGAATGAGTACAGTGTTTACTAACTGGAAATAAAAAAATCATATATCCATGACCGGTAGCATACCAAAAGAAAGAAAAGATCACCTTTTGTGATATTCCAGATAGTTATTTACAGAATATGATATTAAAAAATGGCAGTCCATTAAAAGAAAATACAAAAGACTTCATACCAAATCGAAATACTAGTCTCCCTCTCTTTGATACTGAATTTTGTACATTAACACAATACAGATTTTTTTTAAAAACTGGAAGCTAAAATAGAGTTCCTGAACACAATCACCAACAAACTTTGGTGATTAATATATGGATGGCCAAAACACACGCCTGAAGCCCTAGAATTCAATAACGATAGAAATAGTGATAATAGTCATTTGTTTCTCCTTCACTGATTAACTTTAGGTAGATATTAATTGAAAATCTGATAATTCACCACTTTGAAAACTCTCTATGATTATAAGGAATATTACGAAAACATACCCTAAACAAGTGCTGTCGCTCGTCTTGACAGCATTATGTTCTAAACTAGGGACATTAGTTGGTTAATTAGTCTCGGAGGCTTAGTTGTTTTCACTCATTGAAGTCCTCAAGACAACATGTAATAAACACTGAAAAGGTCACTACCTGGAGAAGGTCCTTAGGTTAAAAGCTAAATGCTCTAATGACTGAACAATCTGGGGTTAATTCATTGTGAAACGGCATGAGATTTCAATCTCTAGGAAAAACGCTCATGGAAATTTCAGCTTATTTCAGGAAGTTATTTACACAACACGAAACAATGACTTAGTCTGGTAAGGAAAGGGAACAGATAAAAAAAAAAAAACTTCTTTCTCAATTCCAAATAATAACCTCATCTTCGACACTACAGAATTCTGCACGAGCACATTTTGGTCTCGTAAATAGGAAGCTAAAATATCATCTGTAAGGTGTCAGTGACCGAGAAAAACTGCAACTCTCTTACGTGGACATGCAGTTTTCCTGACCAATAAACCAGTATGCCTGAAGCTTTGGAGTTCAATATTGATGAAACTCGAACATAATGCTCATTTGGTACTTCGTCAAATGATTAACTACTGATGGATACTATGAGAATTGACAATTCATGAACCTGAAAACCCTTTCTAATATCATTAAGCAAATGGTTCTTTAGAGAAAATTCTCCAAACAAGTGGTGTTGTTTGACTTAAGAATTTTTACTTAGTCCCTGAGGCTTAGTTGCTCTCCCACACTCAAGTCCTTCAGATAACAGGAGCTGATAAGAGCCTGAAAAGGTCAGCGCCTGGACAGGGACTTGAATGCTGGGCCCTTAGGTTAAAAGTCTAATGCTCTACCGATGACTGTCCAGGCTTCATTTACAGTAAAATAACAAGAGGTCTTAATCACTACAAAAAAATCATTGATTCATTACAAATAGTATACCAAAAGAAAGAAGAGATCATCTCCTGCAATATAGGCCTCATTGGAATTTCTGCATATTCTGGGAGGTCATTTATAGAGTATGAAACAATGGCTGATCTGTTAATAATATAGAAAAAAACACTTCATACCTAGTTCCAAATACTAACCTCTCCCTCTAAACTATAAAATTCCTCACATTGCCAAATCTCAGTATTTTGTAAATAGGAAGTTAAAGCATCATCTGAAAAGTATCAGTGTCCCTTCCCAAAAACTGTTACTCTTATGCAGACAAGCAGTGTATGTGACCTCAGAACCAAAAAAACTTAGGTGATCAGTATATAGTTCGGGCTAAACAAGTACGCCTGAAGCCTGAGAATTCAATATTAATGAAACAAAGTGATAATGATCATTTGATGTTACTTCACATGATTAACTTCTGGTGGATACTGAAGAAGTCTTGACAATCTATTACCTTGAAAACTCTTTCTACCATTATATAAAGCATGTGGCTTTTATAAGAACGGTCCCTAAACCAGTGTTGTTGCTGGGCCTGACTGCAGTATGCTGTGTTGTGTACTGGGGGCTTTTATTTAGTTAATCTCCGGAGCTTAGTTTCTTTCCTTCATTGAAGTCTTTCAGCAAAGTGGAGATGACAATACTTGAAAATGTCAACGCCCGGACAGGGACTTGAACCCTGGACCCTTAGGTTAAAAGCCTAATGCTCTACCGACTGAGCTATCCGGGCTTGATATCCACTGAAATAGCATGAGTTTTTACCCACTGGAAAAAAAATCATATATTTATTGCAGGCAGCATATCAAAAGTGATAAGGAATCGCCTCTTCCGATATTCCAGATAGTTATTTACAGAATATGAAACAAGGACTTACTTTCCTAAAGACTTCAAAACATTTGCCAAAGATGAACTTATAGTGTCAATATTGATAAATGGTAGTTTAGTATGATCTTAGAAGTGTGATACCATTCCATAATCTAAAGGCTGGTTAATTTTGTAAACGTGGAGTGTACATTGGGAATTCAAGAATATTATGAAACCTTGCGGCATATAAAACTTTGGGGAAAATGCACACTGGTAAAGGGATACTGGAACTGGGGAGGGTTAGTAACCTTTACTTTATCTTCCTAGCCAGTAATCTGCAATGCTTATAAAACAAATTTCTTAATTCCACTGAATTTGTAGAATACTTTTTCGGAAATATGAAAAAACGATAGTTACCATTCTTATTCCGGCACTCAGAAATGTAGTCTCAAATTCAGAATCATAAATTTTGCAAGAGGGTCGGATCCATTCTTATTCCCTACACTGTGTACATTATCTGTCTTCTATTTTTTCAAGTATTTTGCACTTGTAAGAGTTCAGTACTCTTATCAGAGACATGATATCACTGGAGCGTAGCCAGTTGTCTAATATTAAAATCTCTCTTAAAATAATTGAGGGTGATAAAAGCTTGAAAAAGCTACAGTACAATGCCCAGACAGTGACTTAAACCCTCCAGCATGAGGTTTTAATATAGGGAAAAAAATCAGGCATTCATTACAGGCAGTATTACCAATAGTGATAAATGATCAAGGAGTAAATCTGTTAAGGGAACTGGAGAAAAAGATTTCTTTTCCCATTCCAAGTAATAGCCTCCTCCTCTACACTACTGAATTCTGCACATTAGCATATTACAGTATCTTTAGGAAAATAATGATCTCTTATGCAGACAAGGAGTGCTCTTGATCTCAGTCACCAACAAATTTAGGTGATCAACATATATTTCAGGCTAAACTAATATACCTGAAGTCTGGGAGTTCAACATTGATGAAACTAGGCGACAATGTTTATTTGGTGCTGGTTCACATAATTAACTTGTGGTGGATACTGAAGAAGATTTGACAATTCATCTTAAAAATTCTCTATTTTCATAAGGTAAGGATTCTTTCGAGAAAATTCCCTTAACAAGTGGTGTAGCTTGGCTTGAGAGTGTTATGTTTTATACTGAAGGCCGTTGTTAGTCTCGGAGGCTTGGGTGCTATACTTCATTGAAATCCTTTAGGTAACAGGATGTGGTAAGTCTTGAAAAGGTCATCGCCCGAACAGGGACTTGAACCCTGGACCCTTAGGTTAAAAGCCTAATGCTAATGCTCTACCGACTGAGCTATTCGGGCTTGATTAAATGTGAAACAGCATGAGTTCTTATAGTAGAAAAGATCACCTCTTGTGATATTCCAGATGGTTATTTACATAATATGAAACAATGACTTAGTCTGTTAAAGGCTTCAAAACATTTGCCAAAGATGCACTGCAAAGTGTCAATACTGATAAATGGTAGTTTAGCTGGATTTTTAGGGGTCTGATAATATTCAATAATATGCAGACTGGTTAATTTTGTAAATCTGGAGTGTACGTTATGAAATCAAGAATATTAGGGAACCTTGCTGCATAGAAATCTTTGGGTAAGTCAGTGTACTGGTAATGGAGATAAGGAACTTGAGAGGATAAGTAAATTCTAACTTTCTAGCCAACAATCTGCAATGCTCAAGAAGAAACTTCAAAATTCCACTGAATTTATAAAATACTTCTTCGGAAATACAGAAGAGTGAGTTATCATTCTTATCCTGGCACTCTCAAATTCAAAATCATAAATTTTGCAAGTGGGTCTGCTCCACTCTTATTACCTACACTGTGCACATTATCTTTCTTCTTTTTTTCGAGCACTCTGCACTTAAGACTTCAATACTCTTATCAGACTGATATCACTGGAACATAGTCAGTTTTCTAATATCGAAACCTCTTAAGATAACCAAAGGTGATAAAGCTTGAAAAAGTTAGAATGCCTGAACAGGGACGTAAACCCAATAGCACGAGTTTTTAATCACAGGAGAAAATCATAGATTCATTACAGGCAGTATACCAATAGTAAAAAGAGATTGCCTCTTGCGATAAAAACTCTAAGAAAATTTCTACATGTTCCAAAAGGTTGTATACAGCATATGAAACAAGGAGTACGTCTGTTAAAGGAACTGGAGGAAAAGACTTCTTTTCCCATTCCAAATAACAGCCTTCCTTCTACATTACTGAATTCTGCACATTAGCACATTTCAGTATCTTTGGAAAACCAGATGT
Organism: Macrobrachium rosenbergii; assembly: GCF_040412425.1. Lineage (NCBI taxonomy): Eukaryota > Metazoa > Arthropoda > Malacostraca > Decapoda > Palaemonidae > Macrobrachium > Macrobrachium rosenbergii. The sequence goes on along the minus strand of NC_089746.1, from coordinate 53,831,987 downwards.
GAAACCATCATTGGAAAAGTATCAGCAACACTTAGCAAAAAACTGCTGCTCTCCTTGCATACAAGTAGTGCTCCTGACCTCAGTCACCAACAAATTTAGGTGATCAATATAAATTTCAGGCTAAACCAATAAGCCTGAAGTCTGGGAGTTCAATATTTTTCAAACTAGATGATAATGTTGAATTGGTGCATTTTCATATAATCAACCTGTGGTAGATACTGATGGAGATTTGACAATTCCTCATCTTAAAAACTCTATTATCATAAAGCAAGGATTCTTTTGAGTGATAATTCATCATCATCTTCAAAATTCTCTCTATTTTTATAATGCAAGGATTCTTCTGAATGAACTTCCTTAACAAGCAGGGATTGTTTCGAGTGAGCTCCCTTAACAAGTGTTGTATATTGGCTTGAGAGTGCTACGTTTGCCGTTGTTAGTCTCAGAGGCTTAGTTGTTTTACTTCATTGAAATCCTTTAGGTAACAGGAAGTGGTAAGTCTTGAAAAGGTCATCGCCCGAACAGGGACTTGAACCCTGGACCCTTAGGTTAAAAGCCTAATGCTCTACCGACTGAGCTATCCGGGCCTGACTAGAAGTGAAATAGCATGAGTTCTTATCCTCTCAAAAAAAGAGTCATATGTTCATTATAGGCAGCATACCAAAAGTAAGAAGAGATCACCTCTTGTGATATTCCAGATGGTTATTTACATAATATGGAACAATGACTTAGTCTGTTAAAGACTTCAAATCATTTGCCAAATGTGCACTGCAAAGTGTCAATACTGATAAATGGTAGTTTAGCAGGACTTTTAGGAGTCTGATACTATTCCATCCTTTGCAGACTGGTTAATTTTGTAAATCTGGAGTGTACGTTATGAAATCAAGAATATTAGGGAACCTTGCTGCATACAAAACTTTTGGCAAGTCAGTGTACTGGTAAAGGAGATAAGGAACTGGGGAGGATAAGTAAACTCTACTTTAACTTTCTAGCCAACAATCTGCAATGCTCAAGAAGAGACTTCAAAATTCCACGAAATTTATAAAATACTTCTTCGGAAATACAGAAAAGAGAGAATTATCATTCTTATCCTGGCACTGTCAAATTCAAAATCATAAATTTTGCAAGTGGGTCTGCTCCATTCTTATTACCTACACTGTATATCTTTTTTAGCAACACTCAGCAAAAAAAAAAAAAAAAAAAAAAATTCTGCTCCCCTATGCATATACAAGAGGAGTTCCTAACCTCAGTCACCAACAAACTTAGGTGATCAACATATATTTCAGGCTAAACCAATATGCCTGAAGTCTGGGAGTTCAGTATTGATCAAACTAGATGATAATGTTGAATTGGTGCATCTTCATATAATTCACTTGAGGTGGATACTGATGGAGATTTGACAATTCCTCATCTTAAAAACTCTATTATCATAAAGCAAGGATTTTTTCAAGTGATAATTCATCATCATTTTGAAAATTCTCTCTATTTTTATAATGCTTGGATTTTTTTGAGTGAACTCCCTTAAAAAGCAGGGATTTTTTCGAGTGAGCTTCCTTAACAATGGTGTATATTGGCTTAAGAGTGCTACATTTTATACTGAAAGCCGTTGTTGGTCTCAGGGGCTTAGTTGTTTTACTTCACTGAAATCCTTTAAGTAACGGGTGGTAGTAAGTCTTGAAAAGGTCATCGCCCGGACAGGGACTTGAACCCTGGACCCTTAGGTTAAAAGCCTAATGCTCTACCGACTGAGCTATCCGGGCTTGATTGATAATGAATTAGTACAATTCTCAATTCTCAACTATAAAATTCTTCACATTGCCAAATCTCAGTATATTTTATAAATAGGAAGTTAAAGCATCATCTGAAAGGCATCAGTGACCCTTCGCAACAACTGTTACTCTTATGCAGATAAGCGGTGTATGTGACCTCAGAACCAAAAAAACTTATGAGATCAATATATTTCAGAAAATATGGCTGCTACAATTTTAAAGGACACATATATGCATTTCATAGCTTCAATGCTTTAAGATGTGATGGAAGAATTTTTGGAGTCAGATGGAACTAGGTCGAGAGACTCGAGGTAAAATCTTTGTGTTCAGCAAATAGTTTGATTCCTCAGCTATCTGCGTGAGAACCTCAGCAATATTGGCAGTCAGGTGATCTCCGAAGTGTTATGTATATTCGTGAGTACGTGCGTTAATTTGATCTAGATTATGCCAAAATCTGCCCTAAAAGTGAGTTTAATCGTTCATTAACGTTATAGAACTGCAGTTGTCTAGACGTAGCTTTGGAGAGGATCCAGGCTTTGAAAACGGCAGATAAGGTAGAGTTTGAAATCTCTGTTTTTATGGGAGGAAATTGAACTTGTGATTTTTACCATGATTTTCTGATCATTATGAACTTTTGAACTGGTGTGGGAGATTTAATATGAATATTCATACCTCTTTTATATTATTATTTTGTTATGTTACGTTTGCCATATCTTGGCTATGCATTTTACACTTTCCATTATTGTGTTTTGCATTTCATATATTTTTGGGAGTTTTCTATCATGTTTAATTCTTTCGACAGATGTCTGTGGACAGTGTGGACTGGTTCGCATAACATGTGGTAGACTGTTTTTTTTTGACATGACTTTAGTTATTGATTTGGGGAGTATGTGTGATTTTGGATATTTTCAGGCTATTAGCCATAGTGAGACTTCTTTAATCAGAAGTGTTTTGCAGTTCAGAGTTTAGTTATCTGACTCGATAATTCATTTATCATGCATTTTAATCTTTGCTTTGTTTTATTCATTTCTTGTTGGGTTATTTGAATAATAAACCTATTTTTGTAGAAACTATTGCGTTTCTTTAAATAGTCCATTTAATTGCTTTGGTGAGAATGAGTGAGATTCGGGTGGGTGAACTTCGGAAAACGATGAGAGAGAGAGAGAGAGGCGATACACGGTGAGAGAGAGAGAGAGGCGATACACGGTGAGAGAGAGAGAGAGGGAGAGAGAGAGGGAGGGGAAAAAAAGGATGCAAGTGTTATCATGAGCGAACCTTCATACGCCCTTTTCCTGAAGAAGACCGTTCGAGCACGTTACGTACACTTTCAAAAAAGTGTTAATTCTGTTCTTGGTAACAAATATATAGTTCGGGCTAAACAAGTATCCCTGAAGCCTGAGTATTCAAATATTAATGAAACAAAATGATAATGATCATTTGATGTTACTTCACATGATTTATTCAATATTAATGAAACAAAATGATAATGATCATTTGATGTTACTTCACATGATTAATTTCTGGTGGATATAGAAGAAGACTTGACAATCTATTACCTTGAAAACTCTTCCTACCATTATAAAGCATGTGGCTTTTATAAGAACAGTCCATAAACAAGTGTTGTTGCTCCGCCTGACCACAGTATGTTGTCTTGTGTACTGCGGGCTTTTATTGGTTATTTAGTTTCCAGAGCTTAGTTACTTTCCTTCATTGAAGTCTTTCAGCAAACTAGAGTTGACAAAGCTTGGAAATGTCAACGCCCGGACAGGGACTTGAACCCTGGACCCTTAGGTTAAAAGCCTAATGCTCTACCGACTGAGCTATCCTGGCTTGATAACCACTGAAATAGCATGAGTGTTTACCTACTGGAAAAAAAAATCGTGTATTCATTTCAGGCAGCATATCAAAAATAATAAGAAATCGCCTCTTCCAATATTCCAGATAGTTATTTACAGATTATGAAACAGTGACTTAGTTTGCTAAAGACTTCAAAACATTTGCCAAACATGAACTTATAGTATCAACATTGATAAATGGTAGTTTAGTATGATCTTAGAAGTGTGATACCATTCCATAATCTAAAGGCTGGTTAATTTTGTAAACGTGGAGTGTACACTGGGCATTCAAGAATATTATGAAACCTTGTGGCATATAAAACTTTGAGTAAGAAAGTACACTGGTAAAGGGGATACTGGAACTCGGGAGGGGGAGGGTAAGTAACCTCTATTTTATCTTCCTAGCCAGCAATCTGCATGCTTATGAAACAAACTTCTTAATTCCACTGAATTTGTAGAATACTTTTTCGGAAATATGGAAAAAAGATAGTTACCATTCTTATTCTGGCACTTAGAAATGTAGCCTCAAATTCAAAATCATAAATTTTGCAACAGGGTCGGCTCCTTTCTCATTCCCTACATTGTGTACATTATCTGTCTTCTTTTCTTCAAGCATTTTGCACTTGTAAGAGTTCAATACTCTTATCAGACTGATATCACTGGAGCATAGCCAGTTTTCTAATATCAAAATCTCTTAAAATAAGTGAAGTTGATAAAAGCTTGAAAAAGTTACAGTGCAATGCCCAGACAGTGACTTAAACCCTCTAGCATGAGTTTCTAATCTCAGGAAAAAAAATCAAGCATTCATTACAGACAGTATAACAATAGTGATAAATGATCAAGGAGTAAATCTGTTAAGGGAGCTGGAGAAAAAGACTTCTTTTCCCATTCCAAATAATAGCCTCCTCCTCTACACCACTGAATTCTGCACATTAGCACATTTCAGTATCTTTAGGAAAATAATGATCTCTTATGCAAACAACAAGGAGTGCTCTTGATCTCAGTCACCAACAAATTTAGGTGATCACATATATTTCAGGCTAAACTAATATGCCTGAAGTCTGGGAGTTCAACATTGATGAAACTAGGTGATAATGTTTATTTGGTGCTGCTTCACATTGTTAACTTCTGGTGGATACTGATGAAGATTTGACAATTCATCATCTTAAAAATTCTCTCCATTTTCAAAAAGCAAGGCTTCTTTCGAGTAAATTCCCTTAACAAGTGGTGTAGCTTGGCTTGAGAGTGTTATGCTTTATACTGAAGGCCATTGTTAGTCACGGGGGCTTAGTTGCTTCACTTCATTGAAATCCGTTAGGTAACAGTAGGTGATGAGTCTTGAAAAGGTCATCGCCCGAACAGGGACTTGAACCCTGGACCCTTAGGTTAAAAGCCTAATGCTCTACCGACTGAGCTATCCGGGCTTGATTAATTGTGAAATAGCATGAGTTTTCATCCACTGAAAAAAAGGCATACATTCATTATGGGCAGCATACCAAAGGTAAGAAAAGATCACCTCTTGTGATATTCCAGATGGTTATTTACATAATATGAAACAATGACTTAGTCTGTTAAAGACTTCAAAACATTTGCCAAGTATGCACTGCAAAGTGTCAATACTGATAAATGGTAGGTTAGCAGGATTTTTAGGAGTCTGATAATATTCAATAATAAGCAGGCTGGTTCATTTTGTAAATCTGGAGTGTACGTTATGAAATCAGGAATATTACGGAGCTCAAGAAAAAACTTCAAAATTCCACTGAATTTATAAAATACTTCTTCGGAAATACAGAAAAAAGAGAGTTATCATTCTTATCCTGGAATTCTCAAATTCAAAATCATAAATTTTGCAAATGGGTCTGCTCCATTCTTATTACCTATACTGTGTATATTATCTTTCCTCTTTTTTTTCAAGCATTCTGCACTCAAGAGTTCAATATTCTTGTCAGACTGATATCACTGGTACATAGTCAGTTCTCTAATATCGAAATCTCCAAGGATAATCAGAGGTCATCGCCCGGACAGGGACTTGAACCCTGGACCCTTAGGTTAAAAGCCTAATGCTCTACCGACTGAGCTATCCGGGCCTGACTAGAAGTGAAATAGCATGAGTTCTTATCCTCTCAAAAAAAGAGTCATATGTTCATTATAGGCAGCATACCAAAAGTAAGAAGAGATCACCTCTTGGGATATTCCAGATGGTTATTTACATAATATGGAACAATGACTTAGTCTGTTAAAGACTTCAAATCATTTGCCAAATGTGCACTGCAAAGTGTCAATACTGATAAATGGTAGTTAGCAGGATTTTTAGGAGTCTGATACTATTCCATCCTTTGCAGACTGGTTAATTTTGTAAATCTGGAGAGTACGTTATGAAATCAAGAATATTAGGGAACCTTGCTGCATACAAAACTTTTGGCAAGTCAGTGTACTGGTAAAGGAGATAAGGAACTGGGGAGGATAAGTAAACTCTACTTTAACTTTCTAGCCAACAATCTGCAATGCTCAAGAAGAAACTTCAAAATTCCACTGAATTTATAAAATACTTCTTCGGAAATACAGAAAAAAGAGAATTATCATTCTTATCCTGGCACTCTCAAATTCAAAATCATAAATTTTGCAAGTGGGTCTGCTCCATTCTTATTACCTACACTGTATATCTTTCTTCTTAGCAACACTTAGCAAAAAAAAAAAAAAAAAAAATGCTGCTCCCCTATGCATATACAAGAGGAGTTACTAACCTCAGTCACCAACAAACTTAGGTGATCAACATATATTTCAGGCTAAACCAATATGCCTGAAGTCTGGGAGTTCAGTATTGATCAAACTAGATGATAATGTTGAATTGGTGCATCTTCATATAATTCACTTGAGGTGGATACTGATGGAGATTTGACAATTCCTCATCTTAAAAACTCTGTCTATTATCATAAAGCAAGGATTTTTCAAGTGATAATTCATCATCATTTTGAAAATTCTCTCTATTTTTATAATGCTTGGATTTTTTGAGTGAACTCCTTAACAAGCAGGGATTTTTTTCGAGTGAGCTTCCTTAACAATGGTGTATATTGGCTTAAGAGTGCTACATTTTATACTGAAAGCCGTTGTTGGTCTCAGGGGCTTAGTTGTTCTACTTCATTGAAATCCTTTAAGTAACGGGAGGTAGTAAGTCTTGAAAAGGTCATCGCCCGGACAGGGACTTGAACCCTGGACCCTTAGGTTAAAAGCCTAATGCTCTACCGACTGAGCTATCCGGGCTTGATTGATAATGAATTAGTACAATTCTCAATTCTCAACTATAAAATTCTTCACATTGCCAAATCTCAGTATATTTTATAAATAGGAAGTTAGAAGCATCATCTGAAAGGCATCAGTGACCCTTCAGGCAACTGTTACTCTTATGCAGATAAGCGGTGTATGTGACCTCAGAACCAAAAAACTTAGGTGATCAATATATAGTTCGGGCTAAACAAGTATGCCTGAAGCCTGAGTATTCAAATATTAATGAAACAAAATGATAATGATCATTTGATGTTACTTCACATGATTTATTCAATATTAATGAAACAAAATGATAATGATCATTTGATGTTACTTCACATGATTAATTTCTGGTGGATATAGAAGAAGACTTGACAATCTATTACCTTGAAAACTCTTACTACCATTATAAAGCATGTGGCTTTTATAAGAACAGTCCCTAAACCAGTGTTGTTGCTACGCCTGACCACAGTATGTTGTCTTGTGTACTGCGGGCTTTTATTGGTTATTTAGTTTCCAGAGCTTAGTTACTTTCCTTCATTGAAGTCTTTCAGCAAACTAGAGTTGACAAAGCTTGGAAATGTCAACGCCCGGACAGGGACTTGAACCCTGGACCCTTAGGTTAAAAGCCTAATGCTCTACCGACTGAGCTATCCGGGCTTGATAACCACTGAAATAGCATGAGTGTTTACCTACTGGAAAAAAAATCGTGTATTCATTTCAGGCAGCATATCAAAAATAATAAGAAATCGCCTCTTCCAATATTCCAGATAGTTATTTACAGATTATGAAACAGTGACTTAGTTTGCTAAAGACTTCAAAACATTTGCCAAACATGAACTTATAGTATCAATATTGATAAATGGTAGTTTAGTATGATCTTAGAAGTGTGATACCATTCCATAATCTAAAGGCTGGTTAATTTTGTAAACGTGGAGTGTACACTGGGCATTCAAGAATATTATGAAACCTTGTGGCATATAAAACTTTGAGGAAGAAAGTACACTGGTTAAGGGATACTGGAACTCGGGAGGGGGAGGGTAAGTAACCTCTATTTTATCTTCCTAGCTAGCAATCTGCATGCTTATGAAACAAACTTCTTAATTCCACTGAATTTGTAGAATACTTTTTCGGAAATATGGAAAAAGGATAGTTACCATTCTTATTCTGGCACTTAGAAATGTAGCCTCAAATTCAAAATCATAAATTTTGCAACAGGGTCGGCTCCTTTCTCATTCCCTACATTGTGTACATTATCTGTCTTCTTTTCTTCAAGTATTTTGCACTTGTAAGAGTTCAATATTCTTATCAGACTGATATCATTTTAGCATAGCCAGTTTTCTAATATCAAAATCTCTTAAAATAAGTGAAGTTGATAAAAGCTTGAAAAAGTTAGTGCAATGCCCAGACAGTGACTTAAACCCTCTAGCATGAGTTTTTAATCACAGGAAAAAAAAATCAAGCATTCATTACAGACAGTATAACAATAGTGATAAATGATCAAGGAGTAAATCTGTTAAGGGAACTGGAGAAAAAGACTTCTTTTCCCATTCCAAATAATAGCCTCCTCCTCTACACCACTGAATTCTGCATATTAGCACATTTCAGTATCTTTAGGAAAATAATGATCTCTTATGCAAACAAGGAGTGCTCTTGATCTCAGTCACCAACAAATTTAGGTGATCACATATATATTTCAGGCTAAACTAACATGCCTGAAGTCTGGGAGTTCAACATTGATGAAACTAGGTGATAATGTTTATTTGGTGCTGCTTCACATTGTTAACTTGTGGTGGATACTGATGAAGATTTGACAATTCATCATCTTAAAAATTCTCTCCATTTTCAAAAGGCAAGGCTTCTTTCGAGTAAATTCCCTTAACAAGTGGTGTAGCTTGGCTTGAGAGTGTTATGCTTTATACTGAAGGCCATTGTTAGTCTCGGAGGCTTAGTTGCTTCACTTCATTGAAATCCGTTAGGTAACAGTAGGTGATGAGTCTTGAAAAGGTCATCGCCCGAACAGGACTTGAACCCTGGACCCTTAGGTTAAAAGCCTAATGCTCTACCGACTGAGCTATCCGGGCTTGATTAATTGTGAAATAGCATGAGTTTTCATCCACTGAAAAAAGGCATACATTCATTATGGGCAGCATACCAAAGGTAAGAAAAGATCACCTCTTGTGATATTCCAGATGGTTATTTACATAATATGAAACAATGACTTAGTCTGTTAAAGACTTCAAAACATTTGCCAAGGATGCACTGCAAAGTGTCAATACTGATAAATGGTAGGTTAGCAGGATTTTTAGGAGCGATAATATTCAATAATAAGCAGGCTGGTTCATTTTGTAAATCTGGAGTGTACGTTATGAAATCAGGAATATTACGGAGCTCAAGAAAAAACTTCAAAATTCCACTGAATTGATAAAATACTTCTTCGGAAATACAAAAAAAAAGAGAGTTATCATTCTTATCCTGGAATTCTCAAATTCAAAATCGTAAATTTTGCAAATGGGTCTGCTCCATTCTTATTACCTATACTGTGTATATTATCTTTCCTCTTTTTTTTCAAGCATTCTGCACTTAAGAGTTCAATACTCTTGTCAGACTGATATCACTGGTACATAGTCAGTTCTCTAATATTGAAATCTCCAAGGATAATCAAAGGTCATCGCCCGGACAGGGACTTGAACCCTGGACCCTTAGGTTAAAAGCCTAATGCTCTACCGACTGAGCTATCCGGGCCTGACTAGAAGTGAAATAGCATGAGTTCTTATCCTCTCAAAAAAGAGTCATATGTTCATTATAGGCAGCATACCAAAAGTAAGAAGACATCACCTCTTGGGATATTCAGATGGTTATTTACATAATATGGAACAATGACTTAGTCTGTTAAAGACTTCAAATCATTTGCCAAAGATGCACTGCAAAGTGTCAATACTGATAAATGGTAGTTTAGCAGGACTTTTAGGAGTCTGATACTATTCCATCCTTTGCAGACTGGTTAATTTTGTAAATCTGGAGTGTTTTATGAAATCAAGAATATTAGGAACCTTGCTGCATACAAAACTTTTGGCAAGTCAGTGTACTGGGTAAAGGAGATAAGGAACTGGGGAGGATAAGTAAACTCTACTTTAACTTTCTAGCCAACAATCTGCAATGCTCAAGAAGAAACTTCAAAATTCCCCTGAATTTATAAAATACTTCTTCGGAAATACAGAAAAGAGAGAATTATCATTCTTATCCTGGCACTCTCAAATTCAAAATCATAAATTTTACAAGTGGGTCTGCTCCATTCTTATTACCCACACTGTATATCTTTCTTCTTAGCAACACTCAGAAAAAAAAAATGCTGCTCCCCTATGCATATACAAGAGGAGTTCCTAACCTCAGTCACCAACAAACTTAGGTGATCAACATATATTTCAGGCTAAACCAATATGCCTGAAGTCTGGGAGTTCAGTATTGATCAAACTAGATGATAATGTTGAATTGGTGCATCTTCATATAATTCACTTGAGGTGGATACTGATGGAGATTTGACAATTCCTCATCTTAAAAACTCTCTCTATTATCATAAAGCAAGGATTTTTTCAAGTGATAATGCATCATCATTTTGAAAATTCTCTCTATTTTTATAATGCTTGGATTTTTTTGAGTGAACTCCCTTAACAAGCAGGGATTTTTTTCAGTGAGCTTCAATATTAATAACAATGGTGTATATTGGCTTAAGAGTGCTACATTTTATACTGAAAGCCGTTGTTGGTCTCAGGGGCTTAGTTGTTTTACTTCATTGAAATCCTTTAGGTAACGGGAGGTAGTAAGTCTTGAAAAGGTCATTGCCCGGACAGGGACTTGAACCCTGGACCCTTAGGTTAAAAGCCTAATGCTCTACCGACTGAGCTATCCGGGCTTGATTAATAATGAATTAGTACAATTCTCAATTCTCAACTATAAAATTCTTCACACTGCCAAATCTCAGTATATTTTATAAATAGGAAGTTAAAGCATCATCTGAAAGGCATCAGTGACCCTTCGCAACAACTGTTACTCTTATGCAGATAAGCGGTGTATGTGACCTCAGAACCAAAAAAACTTATGAGATCAATATATAGTTCGGGCTAAACAAGTATGCCTGAAGCCTGAGTATTCAAATATTAATGAAACAAAATGATAATGATCATTTGATGTTACTTCACATGATTTATTCAATATTAATGAAACAAAATGATAATGATCATTTGGTGTTACTTCACATGATTAATTTCTGGTGGATATAGAAGAAGACTTGACAATCTATTACCTTGAAAACTCTTCCTACCATTATAAAGCATGTGGCTTTTATAAGAACAGTCCCTAAACCAGTGTTGTTGCTCCGCCTGACCACAGTATGTTGTCTTGTGTACTGCGGGCTTTTATTGGTTATTTAGTTTCCAGAGCTTAGTTACTTTCCTTCATTGAAGTCTTTCAGCAAACTAGAGTTGACAAAGCTTGGAAATGTCAACGCCCGGACAGGGACTTGAACCCTGGACCCTTAGGTTAAAAGCCTAATGCTCTACCGACTGAGCTATCCTGGCTTGATAACCACTGAAATAGCATGAGTGTTTACCTACTGGAAAAAAATCGTGTATTCATTTCAGGCAGCATATCAAAAATAATAAGAAATCGCCTCTTCCAATATTCCAGATAGTTTTTACAGATTATGAAACAGTGACTTAGTTTGAAAAGACTTCAAAACATTTGCCAAACATGAACTTATAGTATCAATATTGATAAATGGTAGTTTAGTATGATCTTAGAAGTGTGATACCATTCCATAATCTAAAGGCTGGTTAATTTTGTAAACGTGGAGTGTACACTGGGCATTCAAGAATATTATGAAACCTTGTGGCATATAAAACTTTGAGGAAGAAAGTACACTGGTAAAGGGGATACTGGAACTGGGGAGGGGGAGGGTAAGTAACCTCTATTTTATCTTTCTAGCCAGCAATCTGCAATGCTTATAAACCAAACTTCTTAATTCCACTGAATTTGTAGAATACTTTTTCGGAAATATGGAAAAACGATAGTTACCATTCTTATTCTGGCACTCAGAAATGTAGCCTCAAATTCAAAATCATAAATTTTGCAACAGGGTCGGCTCCTTTCTCATTCCCTACATTGTGTACATTATCTTTCTTCTTTTCTTCAAGCATTTTGCACTTGTAAGAGTTCAATACTCTTATCAGACTGATATCACTGGAGCATAGCCAGTTTTCTAATATCAAAATCTCTTAAAATCAGTGAAGTTGATAAAAGCTTGAAAAAGTTACAGTGCAATGCCCAGACAGTGACTTAAACCCTCTAGCATGAGTTTTTAATCTCAGGAAAAAAATCAAGCATTCATTACAGGCAGTATAACAATAGCAATAAATGATCAAGAAGTAAATCTGTTAAGGGAACTGGAGAAAAAGACTTCTTTTCCCATTCCAAATAATAGCCTCCTCCTCTACACCACTGAATTTTGCACATTAGCACATTTCAGTATCTTTAGGAAAATAATGATCTCTTATGCAAACAAGGAGTGCTCTTGATCTCAGTCACCAACAAATTTAGGTGATCACATATATTTCAGGCTAAACTAATATGTCTGAAGTCTGGGAGTTCAACATTGATGAAACTAGGTGATAATGTTTATTTGGTGCTGCTTCACATTATTAACTTGTGGTGGATATTGATGATGATTTGACAATTCATCATCTTAAAAATTCTCTCCATTTTCAAAAAGCAAGGCTTCTTTCGAGTAAATTCCCTTAACAAGTGGTGTAGCTTGGCTTGAGAGTGTTATGCTTTATACTGAAGGCCATTGTTAGTCTCGGAGGCTTAGTTGCTTCACTTCATTGAAATCCGTTAGGTAACAGTAGGTGATGGGTCTTGAAAAGGTCATCGCCCGAACAGGGACTTGAACCCTGGACCCTTAGGTTAAAAGCCTAATGCTCTACCGACTGAGCTATCCGGGCTTGATTAATTGTGAAATAGCATGAGTTTTCATCCACTGAAAAAAAGGCATACATTCATTATGGGCAGCATACCAAAGGTAAGAAAAGATCACCTCTTGTGATATTCCAGATGGTTATTTACATATTATGAAACAATGACTTAGTCTGTTAAAGACTTCAAAACATTTGCCAAGGATGCACTGCAAAGTGTCAATACTGATAAATGGTAGGTTAGCAGGATTTTTAGGAGCGATAATATTCAATAATAAGCAGGCTGGTTCATTTTGTAAATCTGGAGTGTACGTTATGAAATCAGGAATATTACGGAGCTCAAGAAAGAACTTCAAAATTCCACTGAATTTATAAAATACTTCTTCGGAAATACAGAAAAAGAGAGTTATCATTCTTATCCTGGAATTCTCAAATTCAAAATCGTAAATTCTGCAAATGGGTCTGCTCCATTCTTATTACCTATACTGTGTATATTATCTTTCCTCTTTTTTTTTCAAGCATTCTGCACTCAAGAGTTCAATACTCTTGTCAGACTGATATCACTGGTACATAGTCAGTTCTCTAATATCGAAATCTCCAAGGTAATCAAAGGTCATCGCCCGGACAGGGACTTGAACCCTGGACCCTTAGGTTAAAAGCCTAATGCTCTACCGACTGAGCTATCCGGGCCTGACTAGAAGTGAAATAGGATGAGTTCTTATCCTCTCAAAAAAAAGAGTCATATGTTCATTATAGGCAGCATACCAAAAGTAAGAAGACATCACCTCTTGGGATATTCCAGATGGTTATTTACATAATATGGAACAATGACTTAGTCTGTTAAAGACTTCAAATCATTTGCCAAAGATGCACTGCAACGTGTCAATACTGATAAATGGTAGTTTAGCAGGACTTTTAGGAGTCTGATACTATTCCATCCTTTGCAGACTGGTTAATTTTGTAAATCTGGAGTGTACGTTATGAAATCAAGAATATTAGGGAACCTTGCTGCATACAAAACTTTGGGCAAGTCAGTGTACTGGTAAAGGAGATAAGGAACTGGGGAGGATAAGTAAACTCTACTTTAACTTTCTAGTCAACAATCTGCAATGCTCAAGAAGAAACTTCAAAATTCCACTGAATTTATAAAATACTTCTTCGGAAATACAGAAAAGAGAGAATTATCATTCTTATCCTGGCACTGTCAAATTCAAAATCATAAATTTTGCAAGTGGGTCTGCTCCATTCTTATTACCTACACTGTATATCTTTCTTTTTAGCAACACTTAGCAAAAAAAAAAAAAAAAAAAAATGCTGCTCCCCTATGCATATACAAGAGGAGTTCCTAACCTCAGTCACCAACAAACTTAGGTGATCAACATATATTTCAGGCTAAACCAATATGCCTGAAGTCTGGGAGTTCAGTATTGATCAAACTAGATGATAATGTTGAATTGGTGCATCTTCATATAATTCACTTGAGGTGGATACTGATGGAGATTTGACATTTCCTCATCTTAAAAACTCTCTCTATTATCATAAAGCAAGGATTTTTTCAAGTGATAATTCATCATCATTTTGAAAATTCTCTCTATTTTTATAATGCTTGGATTTTTTTGAGTGAACTCCCTTAACAAGCAGGGATTTTTTCGAGTGAGCTTCCTTAACAATGGTGTATATTGGCTTAAGAGTGCTACATTTTATACTGAAAGCCGTTGTTGGTCTCAGGGGCTTAGTTGTTTTACTTCACTGAAATCCTTTAAGTAACGGGAGGTAGTAAGTCTTGAAAAGGTCATTGCCCGGACAGGGACTTGAACCCTGGACCCTTAGGTTAAAAGCCTAATGCTCTACCGACTGAGCTATCCGGGCTTGATTGATAATGAATTAGTACAATTCTCAATTCTCGACTATAAAATTCTTCACATTGCCAAATCTCAGTATATTTTATAAATAGGAAGTTAAAGCATCATCTGAAAGGCATCAGTGACCCTTCGCAAAAACTGTTACTCTTATGCAGATAAGCGGTGTATGTGACCTCAGAACCAAAAAAACTTAGGTGATCAATATATAGTTCGGGCTAAACAAGTATGCCTGAAGCCTGAGTATTCAAATATTAATGAAACAAAATGATAATGATCATTTGATGTTACTTCACATGATTTATTCAATATTAATGAAACAAAATGATAACGATCATTTGATGTTACTTCACATGATTAATTTCTGGTGGATATAGAAGAAGACTTGACAATCTATTACCTTGAAAACTCTTCCTACCATTATAAAGCATGTGGCTTTTATAAGAACAGTCCCTAAACCAGTGTTGTTGCTACGCCTGACCACAGTATGTTGTCTTGTGTACTGCGGGCTTTTATTGGTTATTTAGTTTCCAGAGCTTAGTTACTTTCCTTCATTGAAGTCTTTCAGCAAACTAGAGCTGACAAAGCTTGAAATGTCAACGCCCGGACAGGGACTTGAACCCTGGACCCTTAGGTTAAAAGCCTAATGCTCTACCGACTGAGCTATCCGGGCTTGATAACCACTGAAATAGCATGAGTGTTTACCTACTGGAAAAAAAATCGTGTATTCATTTCAGGCAGCATATCAAAAATAATAAAAATCGCCTCTTCCAATATTCCAGATAGTTATTTACAGATTATGAAACAGTGACTTAGTTTGCTAAAGACTTCAAAACATTTGCCAAACATGAACTTATAGTATCAATATTGATAAATGGTAGTTTAGTATGATCTTAGAAGTGTGATACCATTCCATAATCTAAAGGCTGGTTAATTTTGTAAACGTGGAGTGTACACTGGGCATTCAAGAATATTATGAAACCTTGTGGCATATAAAACTTTGAGTAAGAAAGTATACTGGTAAAGGGGATACTGGAACTCAGGAGGAGGGTAAGTAACCTCTATTTTATCTTCTAGCCAGCAATCTGCATGCTTATGAAACAAACTTCTTAATTCCACTGAATCTGTAGAATACTTTTTCGGAAATATGGAAAAAGGATAGTTACCATTCTTATTCTGGCACTTAGAAATGTAGCCTCAAATTCAAAATCATAAATTTTGCAACAGGGTCGGCTCCTTTCTCATTCCCTACATTGTGTACATTATCTGTCTTCTTTTCTTCAAGCATTTAGCACTTGTAAGAGTTCAATACTCTTATCAGACTGATATCACTGGAGCATAGCCAGTTTTCTAATATCAAAATCTCTTAAAATAAGTGAAGTTGATAAAAGCTTGAAAAAGTTACAGTGCAATGCCCAGACAGTGACTTAAACCCTCTAGCATGAGTTTTTAATCTCAGGAAAAAATCAAGCATTCATTACAGGCAGTATAACAATAGCAATAAATGATCAAGAAGTAAATCTGTTAAGGAACTGGAGAAAAGACTTCTTTTCCCATTCCAAATAATAGCCTCCTCCTCTACACCACTGAATTTTGCACATTAGCACATTTCAGTATCTTTAGGAAAATAATGATCTCTTATGGAAACAAGGAGTGCTCTTGATCTCAGTCACCAACAAATTTAGGTGATCACATATATTTCAGGCTAAACTAATATGTCTGAAGTCTGGGAGTTCAACATTGATGAAACTAGGTGATAATGTTTATTTGGTGCTGCTTCACATTATTAACTTGTGGTGGATATTGATGATGATTTGACAATTCATCATCTTAAAAATTCTCTCCATTTTCAAAAAGCAAGGCTTCTTTCGAGTAAATTCCCTTAACAAGTGGTGTAGCTTGGCTTGAGAGTGTTATGCTTTATACTGAAGGCCATTGTTAGTCTCGGAGGCTTAGTTGCTTCACTTCATTTAAATCCGTTAGGTAACAGTAGGTGATGGGTCTTGAAAAGGTCATCGCCCGAACAGGGACTTGAACCCTGGACCCTTAGGTTAAAAGCCTAATGCTCTACCGACTGAGCTATCCGGGCTTGATTAATTGTGAAATAGCATGAGTTTTCATCCACTGAAAAAAAGGCATACATTCATTATGGGCAGCATACCAAAGGTAAGAAAAGATCACCTCTTGTGATATTCCAGATGGTTATTTACATAATATGAAACAATGACTTAGTCTGTTAAAGACTTCAAAACATTTGCCAAGTATGCACTGCAAAGTGTCAATACTGATAAACGGTAGGTTAGCAGGATTTTTAGGAGCGATAATATTCAATAATAAGCAGGCTGGTTCATTTCGTAAATCTGGAGTGTACGTTATGAAATCAGGAATATTACGGAGCTCAAGAAAAAACTTCAAAATTCCACTGAATTTATAAAATACTTCTTCGGAAATACAGAAAAAAGAGAGTTATCATTCTTATCCTGGAATTCTCAAATTCAAAATCGTAAATTTTGCAAATGGGTCTGCTCCATTCTTATTACCTATACTGTGTATATTATCTTTCCTCTTTTTTTTCAAGCATTCTGCACTCAAGAGTTCAATACTCTTGTCAGACTGATATCACTGGTAACATAGTCAGTTCTCTAATATCGAAATCTCCAAGGATAATCAAAGGTAATAAAGACTGAAAAAGTTACAATGCCCGAACAGGGACCTAAACCCTCCAGCACGAGTTGTTAATCACAGGAGAAAATCATAGATTCATTACAGACAGTATACCAATAGAGAAAAGAGATCGTCTCTTGCGATATAAACTCTAAGAAAATTTCAGCATGTTCCAAAAGGTTTTATACAGCATATGAAACAAGGAGTAAGTTTGTTAAGGGAACTGGAGGAAAAGACTTCTTTTCCCATTCAAAATAATAGCCTCCCCTTTTACATTACTGAATTCTGCACATTAGCACAATTAGTATCTTTATGAAACCAGATGTTAAAACATCACTGAAAAGTATCAACAACACTTAGCGAAAAAAAATTCTGCTCTCTTACGCGTACAAGCGGTGCTCCTAACCTCAGTCACCAACAAACTTAGGTGATCAATATACTGTATATTTCAGGCTAAACCAATATACCTGACGTCTGGGAGTTCAATATTGATCAAACTAGATGATAATGTTCAGTTGATACATCTTCATATAATTAACTTGTGGTGGATACTGATGGAGATTTGACAATTCCTCATCTTAAAAACTCTCTCTATTATCATAAAGCAATGTTTCTTTCGAGCGATACTTCATCATCTTGAAAGTTCTCTCTATTTTTATAATGCAAGGATTCTTTCGAGTGAACTCCCTTAACAAGTGGTGCAGACTGGCTTGAGAGTGCTACGTTTTATACTGAAACCAGTTGTTAGTCTCAGGGGCTTAGTTGTTTTACTTCGTTGAAATCCGTTAGGTAACAGGAAGTGGTAACTCTTGAAAAGGTCATCGCCCGGACAGGGACTTGAATCCTGGACCCTTAGGTTAAAAGCCTAATGCTCTACCGACTGAGCTATCCGGGCTTGATTAATAATGAATTAGTACAAGTTTTTACTCACTGGCAAAAAAATCATATATCCATGACCGGTAGCATACCAAAAGTAAAAAAAAACATCACCTCTTGCGATATTCCAGATAGTTATTTACAGAATATGATATACTGGCAGTCCATTAAAAGAATATAAAAAAAGACTTCATACTAAATCGAAATACTAACCTCCGCCTCCCTAATACTGAATTTTGTACATTAGCTCAATACGGAATCTTCTGTAAACAGGAAGTTAAAGCAGATTTCCTGAGCACAATCACCAACAAACTTTGGTGATCAATATATAGATGGCCAAACCACTATGCCTGAAGCCTTAGAATTCAATAACGATAGAACTAGTGATAATACTCATTTGTTTCTCCTTCATATCATTGACTCTAGGTGGGTATTGATTGAAAATCTGATAATTCACCACTTTGAAAACTCTCTATGATTATAAAGAACATGAACTTTGCGAAAGCATTCCCTCAACAAGTGTTGTTGCTTTTCTTGACAGCATTTTAAACTAGGGCCATTAGTTGGATAATTAGTCTCGGAGGCTTAGTTGTTTTCACTCAGTGAAATCGTTAAGACAACACGTAATAAATACTGAAAAGGTCAGTACTTGGACAGGATCCTTAGGTTAAAAGCTAAATGCTCTAATGACTGAAGAATCCGGGGCTAATTCACTTTGAAATGGCACGAGATTTCAATCTCTAAGAAAAACGCTTATGACAATTTAAGCTTGTTTCAGCAAGTTATTTACACAACACGAAACAATGATTTACTCTGTCAGGGGAAGGGAACAGATAAAAAAAAAAAAAGGACTCCTTTTTCAATTCCAAACAATAGCCTCATCTTCTACACTACAGAATTCTGCATAAGTACATTTTGGTGCCTTAAATGACGAGAAAAACTGCAACTCTCTTACGTGGGCAAGCAGTTTTCCTGACCAATAAACCAGTATGCCTGTAGCTTTGAAGTTCAATATTAATGAAACTAGGACATAATGCTCATTTGGCACTTCGTCAAATGATTAACTTCTGATGGATACTATGACATTTGATAATTCATGAACATGAAAACTCTTCCTACTATCATTAAGCAAATGGTTCTTTGGATAAAATTCTCCAAACAAGTGGTGTTGTTTGACTTAAGAATTGTTGTTACTTAGTCCCTGAGACTTAGATGCTCTCCCACACAGAAGTTCCTCGGACAACAGGAGCTGATAAAGAGTCTGAAAAGGTCAGCGCCTGGACAGGGACTTGAATGCTGGGCCCTTAGGTTAAAAGCCTAATGCTCTACCGATAACTATCCAGGCTTCATTTACAGTGAAATAGCAAGAGGTCTTAATCACTACAAAAAATCATTGATTCATTACAAGCAGTAAACCAAAAGAAAGAAGAGATCATCTCCTGCAATATAGGCCTCATTGGAATTTCTGCATATTCTGGGAAGTCACTTATGGATTTTGAAACAATGACCTAATCTGTTGATAAAATAGAAAAAAAGGCTTCATATCAAGTTCCAAATACTAACCTCCCCCCCTCTAAACTATAAAATTCTTTATATTACAAAATCTCAGTATATTGTAAAAATAGGAAGTTAAAGCATAATCTGAAAGGCATCAGTGACCCTTCGCAAAAACTGTTACTCTTATGCAGATAAGCAGTGTATGTGACCTCAGAACCAAAAAACAGGTGAACAATATATAGTTCGGGCTATACAAGTATGCCTGAATCCTGAGAATTCAATATTTATGAAATAAAATGATAATGATTATTTGATGTTACTTCACATTATTAATTTCTGGTGGGTACAGAAGAAAACTTGACAATCTATTATCATTATAAAGCATGTGGCTTTTATGAGAACAGTCCCTAAACCAGTGTTGTTGCTGGGCCTGACCGCAGTATGTTGTGTTATGTACTGGGGGCTTTTATTGGTTAGTTGGTCTCCGGAGCTTAGTTTCTTTCCCTCATTGAAGTCTTTCAGCAAAGTGGAGGTGCCAATGCTTGAAAATGTCAACGCCCGGACAGGGACTTGAACCCTGGACCCTTAGGTTAAAAGCCTAATGCTCTACCGACTGAGCTATCCGGGCTTGATAACCACTGAAATAGCATGAGTTTTTACCCACTAGAAAAAAAATCATATATTCATTTCAGGCAGCATATCAAAAGTAACAAAAAATCGCCTCTTCCGATATTGCAGATAGTTATTTACAGAATATGAAACAATGACTTACTTTCCTAAAGACTTCAAAACATTTGCCGAACATGAACTTATAGTGTCAATATTGATAAATGGTAGTTTAGTTTGATCTTAGAAGTGTGATACCATTCCATAAACTAAAGGCTGGTTAATTTTGTAAATGTGCAGTGTACATCGGGAATTCAAGAATATTATGAAATCTTGCGGCATATAAAACTTTGGGGAAGATTGTACACTGGTAAAGGGATACTGGAACTGGGGAGGGTTAGTAAAACCCTACTTTATCTTTCTAGCCAGTAATCTGCAATGCTTATAAAACAAACTTCTTAATTCCACTGAATTTGTAGAATACTTTTTTGGAAATATGGAAAAACGATAGTTACCATTCTTATTCTGGCACTCAGAAATGTAGTCTCAAATTCAGAATCATAAATTTTGCACGAGGGCCGGCTTCATTCTTATTCCCTACATTGTGTACATTATCTGTCTTCTTTTCTTCAAGTATTTTGCACTTGTAAGTGTTCAATACTCTTATCAGACTGATATCACTGGAGCATAGCTAGTTAGTTGTCCAATATCAAAATCTCGTAAAATAATTGAAGGTGATAAAAGCTTGAAAAAGTTACAGTACAATGCCTAGGCAGTGACTTGAACCCTCTAGCATGAGTTTTTAATCTTAAGAAAAAATCAAGCATTCATTACACGCTGTATACCAATAGTGATAAATGATCACCTCTGGTGACATAAACTCTATGAAAATTTCAGCATATTCCAAAACACTGTATGGCGCATATGAAACATGGAGTAAATCTGTTAAGGGAACTGGAGGAAAAGATTTCTTTTCCCATTCCAAATAATAGCCTCCCCTTCTACACTACTGAATTCTGCACATTAGCACATTTCAGTATCTTTAGGAAAATAATGATCTCTTATACAGACAAGGAGTGCTCTTGATCTCAGTCACCAACAAATTTAGGTGATCAACATATATTTCAGGCTAAACTAATATGCCTGAATTCTGGGAGTTCAACATTGACGAACTAGGTGAGGTGCTGCCTCACATCATTAACTTGTGGTGGATATTGATGAAGATTTGACAATTCATCATCTTAAAAATTTTCTCTATTTTCATAAGGCAAGGATTCCTTCGAGCAAATTCCCGTAACAAGTGGTGTAGATTGGCTTGAGTGTTATGCTTTATACTGAAGGCCACTGTTAGTCTCGGAGGCATAGGTGCTTTACTTCATTGAAATCCTTTAGGTAACAGGATGTGGTAAGTCTTGAAAAGGTCATCGCCCGAACAGGGACTTGAACCCTGGACCCTTAGGTTAAAAGCCTAATGCTCTACCGACTGAGCTATCCGGGCTTGTTAAATTGTGAAACAGCATGCGTTCTTATAGTAGAAAAGATCACCTCTTGTGATATTCCAGATGGTTATTTACATAATATGAAACAATGACTTAGTCTGTTAAAGGCTTCAAAACATTTGCCAAAGATGCACTGCAAAGTGTCAATACTGATAAATGGCAGTTTAGCAGGATTTTTAGGAGTCTGATAATAATCAATAATATGCAGACTGGTTAATTTTGTAAATCTGGAGTGTACGTTATGAAATCAAGAATATTAGGGAACCTTGCTGCATAGAAATCTTTGGGTAAGTCAGTGTATTGGTAAAGGAGATAAGGAACTGGGGAGGATAAGTAAACTAACTTTCTAGCCAACAATCTGCAATGCTCAAGAAGAAACTTCGAAATTCCACTGAATTTATAAAATACTTCTTCGGAAATACAGAAAAGAGAGAGTTATCATTCTTATTCTGGCACTCTCAAATTCAAAATCATAAATTTTGCAAGTGGGTCTGCTCCACTCTTATTGCCAACACTGTGTACATTATCTCTCTTCTTTTTTTCGAGCACTCTGCACTTAAGACTTCACTACTCTTATCAGACTGATATCACTGGAACATAGTCAGTTTTCTAATATCGAAACATCTTAAGATAACCAAAGGTGATAAAGCTTGAAAAAGTTAGAATGCCTGAACAGAGACGTAAACCCACTAGCACGAGTTTTTAATCACAGGAGAAAATCATAGATTCATTACAGGCAGTATACCAATAGTAAAAAGAGATTGCCTCTTGCGATAAAACCTCTAAGAAAATTTCAACATGTTCCAAAAGGTTGTACACAGCATATGAAACAAGGAGTAAGTCTGTTAAAGGAACTGGAGGAAAAGACTTCTTTTCCCATTCCAAATAACAGCCTCTCTTCTACATTACTGAATTCTGCACATTAGCAAATTTCAATATCTTTAGAAAACCAGATGTGAAACCATCATTGGAAAAGTATCAGCAACACTTAGCAAAAAACTGCAGTGCTCCTGACCTCAGTCACCAACAAAGTTAGGTGATCAATATAAATTTCAGGCTAAACCAATATGCCTGAAGTCTGGGAGTTCAATATTGTTCAAACTAGATGATAATGTTGAATTGGTGCATCTTCATATAATTAACTTGTGGTAGATAATACTGATGGAGTTTTGACAATTCCTCATCTTAAAAACTCTCTCTATTATCATAAAGCAAGGATGCTTTCGAGTGATAATTCATCATCATCTTCAAAATTCTCTCTATTTTTATAATGCAAGGATTCTTTTGAATGAACTTTCTTAACAAGCAGGGATTCTTTCGAGTGAGCTCCCTTAACAAGTGGTGTAGATTGGCTTGAGAGTGCTACGTTTCATACTGAAAGCCGTTGTTAGTCTCAGAGGCTTAGTTGTTTTACTTCATTGAAATCCTTTAGGTAAACAGGAGGTGGTAAGTCTTGAAAAGGTCATCGCCCGGACAGGGACTTGAACCCTGGACCCTTAGGTTTAAAGCCTAATGCTCTACCGACTGAGCTATCCGGGCTTGATTAGAAGTCAAATAGCATGAGTTTTTATCCTCTGAAAAAAAGTCATACATTCGTTACAGACAGCATACCAAAAGTAAGAAAAAATCACCTCTTGTGATATTCCAGATGGTTATTTACATAATATGGAACAATGACTTAGTCTGTTAAAGACTTCAAATCATTTGCCAAAGATGCACTGCAAAGTGTCAATACTGATAAATGGTAGATTAGCAGGATTTTTAGGAGTCTGATATTATTCAATTATATGCAGACTGGTTAATTTTGTAAATGTCGAGTGTACGTTATGAAATCAAGAATATTAGGAAGCCTTGCTGAATACGAAAACTTTGGGCAAGTCAGTGTACTGGTAAAGGAGATAAGGAACTGGGGAGGATAAGTAAACTCTACCTTAACTTTTTAGCCACCAATCTGCAATGCTCAAGAAAAAACTTCAAAATTCCACTGAATTCTTATCCTGGCACTCTCAAATTCAAAATCATAAATTTTGCAAGTGGGTCTGCCCCATTCTTATTACCTACACTGTGTTTATTATCTTTCCTCTTTTTTCCAAGCACTCTGCACTTATGAGTTCACTACTCTTATCAGACTGATATCACTGGAGCATAGTGAGTTTTCTAATATCGAAACCTCTTAAGATAACTGAAGGTGATGAAGTGTGAAAACGTTTCAATGCCCGAACAGGGACGTAAACCTTCTAGCATGAGTTGTTAATCACAGGAGAAAGTCATAGATTTCTTACAGGCAGTATACCAATAGTAAAAAGAGATCGCCTTTTGCTATATAAACTCTAAGAAAATTTCACCATTTCCAAAAGGTTGATTACAGCATATGAAACAAGGAGTAAGTCTGTTAAAGGAACTGGAGGAAAAAACTTCTTTTCCCATTCCAAATAATAGCCTCCCCTTCTACATTACTGAATTCTGCACACTAGCACATTTCAGTATCTTTATGAAATTAGATGTTAAAACATCATTGAAAAGTATCAGCAACAGTTAGCAAAAAAAATCCTGCTCTCTTACGCGTACAAGCGGTGTCCCTAACCTCAGTCACCAACAAACTTGGGTGATCAGTATATATTGCATGCTAAACGAATATGCCTGAAGTCTGGGAGTTCAATATTGATCAAATTAGATGATAGTGTTGAATTGGTGCATCTTCATATAATTAACTTGTGGTAGATAATGATGGAGATTTGACAATTCCTCATCTTAAAAACTCTCTCTATTATCATAATGCAAGGATTCTTTCGAGTGAACCCCCTTACCAAGCAAGGATTCTTTCGAGTGAAATCCCTTTACAAGTGGTGTAGATTGGCTAGGGAGTGTTATGTTTCATACTGTGAGCAGTTGTTAGTCTCAGAGGCTTTGTTGCTTTACTTCATTCAAATCCATTAGGTAATATAGAAGGTGCTAAGTCTTGAAAAGTTCATCGCCCGAACAGGGACTTGAACCCTGGACCCTTAGGTTAAAAGCCTAATGCTCTACCGACTGAGCTATCCGGGCTTGAATAAATGTGAAATAGCATGAGTTTTTATCCACTGAAATAAAAGTCATATATTCATTATAGGTAGCATACCAAAAGTAAGAAAAGATCACCTCTTGTGATATTCTAGATGGTTATTTACCTATGAAACAATGACTTCGTCTGTTAAAGGCTTCAAAACATTTGCCAAAGATGCACTGCAAAGTGTCAATACTGATAAATGGTAGTTTAGCAGGATTTTTAGGAGTCTGACAATATTCAATAATATGCAGACTGGTCAATTTTGTAAATGTGGAGTGTACGTTATGAAATCAAGAAATTGGGGAACCTTGCTGCACACAAAACTTTGGGCAAGTCAATGTACTGGTAAAGGAGATGAGGAACTGGGGAGGATAAGTGAACTCTACTTTAATTTTCTAGCCAACAATCCGCAATGCTTCAGAAAAAACTTCAAAATTCCAATGAATTTGTAAAATATTTCTTAGGGAATACAGAAAAGAGAGAGTTATCATTCTTATCCTGGAACTCAACTTCAAATCATAAATTTTACAAGTGGGTCTGCTCCATTCTTATTACCGACACTGTGTATATTATCTTTCGTTTTTTTCAAGCACTCTTCACTCATGAGTTCACTACTGTTATCAGACTGATATCACTGGAGCATAGTCAGTTTTCTAATTTCGAAATCTCTTAATATAACCGAAGATTATAAAGCCTGAAAAAGTTACAATGCCCGAACAGGGACTTAAGCCCTGTAGCACGAGTTGTTAATCAAAAGAGAAAATCATAGGTTCGTTACAGGCAGTATACCAATAGAGAAAAGAGATCGCCTCTTGCGATATAAAATCTAAGAAAATTTCAGCATGTTCCAAAAGGTTGATTACAGCATATGAAATAAGGAGTAAGTCTGTTAAGGGAACTGGAGGAAAAGACTTCTTTTCCCATTCCAAATAATAGCCTCCCCTTCTACATTACTGAACTCTGCACACTAGCACATTTCAGTATCTTTATGAAACCAGATGTCAAAACATCATTGGAAAGTATCAACAACAGTTAGCAAAAAAAAATCCTGCTCTCTTATGCGTACAAGCAGTGTTCCTAACCTCAGTCACCAACAAACTTGGGTGATCAATATATATTGCAGGCTAAACCAATATGCCTGAAGTCTGGGAGTTCAACATTGATCAAATTAGATGATAGTGTTGAATTGGTGCATCTTCATATAATTAACTTGTGGTAGATACTGATGGAGATTTGACAATTCCTCATCTTAAAAACTCTCTCTATTATCATAATGCAAGGATTCTTTCGAGCGAACCCCCTTACCAAGCAAGGATTCTTTCGAGTGAACTCCCTTAACAAGTGGTGTAGATTGGCTTGAGAGTGTTATGTTTCATACTGTGAGCAGTTGTTAGTCTCAGAGGTTTTCTTGCTTTACTTCATTCAAATCCATTAGGTAATAGAAGGTGCTAAGTCTTGAAAAGTTCATCGCCCGAACAGGGACTTGAACCCTGGGCCCTTAGGTTAAAAGCCTAATGCTCTACCGACTGAGCTATCCGGGCTTGAATAAATGTGAAATAGCATGAGTTTTTATCCACTGAAATAAAAGTCATATATTCATTATAGGCAGCATACCAAAAGTAAGAAAAGATCACCTCTTGTGATATTCCAGATGGTTATTTACATATGAAACAATGACTTCGTCTGTTAAAGGCTTCGAAACATTTGCCAAAGATGCACTGCAAAGTGTCAATACTGATAAATGGTAGTTTAGCAGGATTATTAGGAGTCTGATAATATTCAATAATATGCAGACTGGTTAATTTTGTAAATGTGGAGTGTACGTTATGAAATCAAGAATATTTGGGAACCTTGCTGCATACAAAACTTTGGGCAAGTCAGTGTATTGGTAAAGGAGATGAGGAACTGGGGAGGATAAGTGAACTCTACTTGAACTTTCTAGCCAACAATCCCAAATGCTTCAGAAAAAACTTCAGAATTCCAATGGATTTATAAAATACTTCTTAGGAAATACAGAAAAGAGATAGTTATCACTCTTATCCTGGAACTCAACTTCAAATCATAATTTTACAAGTGGGTCTGCTCCATTCTTATTACTTACACTGTATATTATCTTTCGTTTTTTTCAAGCACTCTGCACTTATGAATTCACTACTGTTATCAGACTGATATCACTGGAGCATAGTCAGTTTTCTAATTTCGAAATCTCTTAATATAACCGAAGGTTATAAAGCCTGAAAATTTACAATGCCCGAACAGGGACTTAAGCCCTGTAGCACGAGTTGTTAATCACATGAAAAAGTCATAGATTTCTTACAGGCAGTATACCAATAGAGAAAAGAGATCGCCTCTTGCGATATAAACTCTAAGAAAATTTCAGCATGTTCCAAAAGGTTGATTACAGCATATGAAACAAGGAGTAAGTCTGTTAAGGGAACTGGAGGAAAAGACTTCTTTTCCCATACCACATAATAGCCTCCCCTTCTACATTACTGAACTCTGCACACTAGCACATTTCAGTATCTTTATGAAACCAGATGTTAAAACATCACTGAAAAGTATCAACAACAGTTAGCAAAAAAATCCTGCTCCCTTACGCGTACAAGCGTTGTTCCTAACCTCAGTCACCAACAAACTTAGATGATCAATATATATTGCAGGCTATACCAATAAGCCTGAAGTCTGGGAGTTCAATATTGATCAAATTAGATGATAACGTTGAATTGGTGCATTTTCGTATAATTAACTTGTGGTAGATACTGATGGGGATTGGACAATTCCTCATCTTTAGAACTCTCTCTATTATCATAATGCAAGGATTCTTTCGAGCGAACCCCCTTACCAAGCAAGGATTCTTTCTGTCGAGTGAACTCCCTTAACAAGTGGTGTAGATTGGCTTGAGAGTGTTATGTTTCATACTGTGAGCAGTTGTTAGTCTCAGAGGTTTTGTTGCTTTAATTCATTCAAATCCATTAGGTAATAGAAGGTGCTAAGTCTTGAAAAGTTCATCGCCCGAACAGGGACTTGAACCCTGGACCCTTAGGTTAAAAGCCTAATGCTCTACCGACTGAGCTATCCGGGCTTGATTTATTGTGAAATAGAATGAGTTTTTATCCACTGAAAAAAAAGTCATACATTCATTATAGGCAGCATACCAAAAGTAAGAAAAGATCACCTCTTGTGATATTCCAGATGGTTATTTACATATGAAACAATGACTTCGTCTGTTAAAGGCTTCGAAACATTTGCCAAAGATGCACTGCAGTGTCAATACTGATAAATGGTAGATTAGCAGGATTATTAGGAGTCTGATAATATTCAATAATATGCAGACTGGTTAATTTTGTAAATGTGGAGTGTACATTATGAAATCAAGAATATTAGGGAACCTTGCTTGCGTACAAAACTTTGGGCAAGTCAGAGTACTGGTAAAGGAGATGAGGAACTTGGGAGGATAAGCAAACTCTACTTTAACTTTCTAGCCAACAATCCGCAATGCTTCAGAAAAAACTTTAGAATTCCACTGAATTTATAAAATACTTCTTAGGAAATACAGAAAAGAGAGAGTTGTCATTCTTATCCTGGAATTCTCAAATTCAAATAATAAATTTTGCAAGTGGGTCTGCTCCATTCTTATTACTTACACTGTGTATATTATCTTTCGTTTTTTTTCAAGCACTGCACTTATGAGTTCACTACTGTTATCAGACTGATATCACTGGAGCATAGTCAGTTTTCTAATATCGAAATCTCTTGAGATAATCGAAGGTGATAGAGCTTGAAAAAGTTACAATGCCCGAACAGGGATTTAAACCCTCTAGCACGAGTTGTTAATCACAGGAAAATTCATAGATTCATTACAGGCAGTATACCAATAGAGAAAAGAGATCGCCTCTTGCGATATAAACTCTAAGAAAATTTCACCATGTTCCAAAAGGTTTTATACAGCATATGAAATAAGGAGTAAGTCTGTTAAAGGAACTGGAGGAAAAGACTTCTTTTCCCATTCCAAATAATAGTCTACCTTTCTACATTACTGAATCTGCACATTTCAGTATCTTTATGAAACCAGATGTTAAAACATCACTGAAAAGTATCAGCAACAGTTAGCAAACAAAATTCTGCTCTCTTAGTCACCAACAAACTTAGGTGATCAATATATATTGCAGGCTAAACCAATATGCCTGAAGTCTGGGAGTTCAAACACTGATCAAATTAGATGATAATGTTGAATTGGT
Organism: Macrobrachium rosenbergii; assembly: GCF_040412425.1. Lineage (NCBI taxonomy): Eukaryota > Metazoa > Arthropoda > Malacostraca > Decapoda > Palaemonidae > Macrobrachium > Macrobrachium rosenbergii. The sequence continues at coordinate 53,802,868 of NC_089746.1, read as the reverse complement.
GCATCTTCATATAATTAACTTGTGGTAGATACTGATGGAGATTTGACAATTCCTCATCTTAAAAACTCTCTCTATTATCATAATGCAAGGATTCTTTCGAGCGAACCCCCTTACCAAGCAAGGATTCTTTCTGTCGAGTGAACTCCCTTAACAAGTGGTGTAGATTGGCTTGAGAGTGTTATGTTTCATACTGTGAGCAGTTGTTAGTCTCAGAGGTTTTCTTGCTTTACTTCATTCAAATCCATTAGGTAATAGAAGGTGCTAAGTCTTGAAAAGTTCATCGCCCGAACAGGGACTTGAACCCTGGACCCTTAGGTTAAAAGCCTAATGCTCTACCGACTGAGCTATCCGGGGTTAATTTATTGTGAAATAGAATGAGTTTTTATCCACTGAAAAAAAAGTCATATATTCATTATAGGCAGCATACCAAAAGTAAGAAAAGGTCACCTCTTGTGATATTCCAGATGGTTATTTACATATGAAACAATGACTTCGTCTGTTAAAGGCTTCGAAACATTTGCCAAAGATGCACTGCAGTGTCAATACTGATAAATGGTAGATTAGCAGGATTATTAGGAGTCTGATAATATTCAATAATATGCAGACTGGTTAATTTTGTAAATGTGGAGTGTACATTATGAAATCAAGAATATTAGGAACCTTGCTTGCGTACAAAACTTTGAGCAAGTCAGAGTACTGGTAAAGGAGATGAGGAACTCAGGAGGATAAGCAAACTCTACTTTAACTTTCTAGCCAACAATCCGCAATGCTTCAGAAAAACTTTAGAATTCCACTGAATTTATAAAATACTTCTTAGGAAATACAGAAAAGAGAGAGTTGTCATTCTTATCCTGGAATTCTCAAATTCAAATAATAAATTTTGCAAGTGGGTCTGCTCCATTCTTATTACTTACACTGTGTATATTATCTTTCGTTTTTTTTCAAGCACTGCACTTATGAGTTCACTACTGTTATCAGACTGATATCACTGGAGCATAGTCAGCTTTCTAATATCGAAATCTCTTGAGATAATCGAAGGTGATAGAGCTTGAAAAAGTTACAATGCCCGAACAGGGACTTAAACCCTCTAGCACGAGTGTTAATCACAGGAAAATTCATAGATTCATTACAGGCAGTATACCAATAGAGAAAAGAGATCGCCTCTTGCGATATAAACTCTAAGAAAATTTCACCATGTTCCAAAAGGTTTTATACAGCATATGAAATAAGGAGTAAGTCTGTTAAAGGAACTGGAGGAAAAGACTTTTTTCCCATTCTAAATAATAGTCTACCTTTCTACATTAATGAATCTGCACATTTCAGTATCTTTATGAAACCAGATGTTAAAACATCACTGAAAAGTATCAGCAACAGTTAGCAAACAAAATTCTGCTCTCTTACGCGCAAAAGCGGTGTTCCTAACCTTAGTCAACAAACTTAGGTGATCAATATATATTTCAGGTTAAACCAATATGCCTGAAGTCTGGGAGTTCAAAATTGATGAAACTAGATGATAATGTTGAATTGGTGCATCTTCATATAATTAACATGTGGTGGATACTGATGGAGATTTGACAATTAATCATCTTAAAAACACTCTCTATTTCCATAAATCAAGGTTTCTTTCGCGCGATAATTCATCATCTTGAAAATTCTCTCCATTTCTAAAATGCAAGGATTCTTTCGAGTAACTTACAACTGATGCAGATTGGCTTGGATTCTTAGTTGCTTTACTTCACTGAAATTCTTTAGGTAACATGAGGTGATGAGTCTTGATAAGGCCATCGCCCGTACAGGGACTTGAACTCTGGACCCTTAGCTTAACGGCGTAATGCTCTACCGACTGAGCTATCCGGAGTTCGTTATCAGTGAAATAGCATAACCAAAGTAAGAAAAGATCACCTTTTGTGATATTCCAGATGGTTACTTTTACAGAATATGAAACAATGACTTGATCTGTTGAAGGTTCAAGACATTTGCCAAACATGCACTTGTAAGGTTGATAAATGGTAGTTTAGCAGGATTTTTAGGAATCTGATGCCAATCCATAGTCCACAGACTGGTTAATTTTGTAAATGTGGAGTGGAAGTTATGAATTCAAGAGTATTATGGAACCTTTCAGTATACAAAACTTTAGGCAAGTCTGTGCACTGGTAAAGGAGATAAGGAACTGGGAAGGATTAGTAACCCCTACCGTATCTTTTTAGCCAGCAATCTGCAATGCTTATAAAACAAACTTCAAAATTCTACTGAATTTATAAAATGCTTCTTCGGAAATACGGAAAAAGGATAATTACCAATCTTATCCAGGCACACAGGAAAGAAATATACTCTCAAATTTAAAATCATCTATTCTTATTCCCTACATTGTGTATATTATCTCTTCTTTTTTTTAAGCATTCAGCACTTGTAAAAGTTCGGGGCTCTTTTCAGACCGATGTCAATGGAGCATAGTCAGTTTTCAAATATCGAAATCTCTTAAGGTAATCAAGTTTGAAAAGTTACAATGCCCAGACAAGGACTTGAACCCTTTACCAGGAGTCTTTAATCAAAGGAAAGAAATCATAGCTCCTTTACAGGCAGTATACCAATAGTAATAAGAGATCCCTTCTTGTGACAAACTCTATAAAAATGTCAGCATATTCCAGAAGGCTATATACGGCATATGAAACAATAAGTAAGCCTGTTAAGAGACCAGACTTCCTTTCACATTCCAAATAATAGCATCCCCTTCTACATTACTGAATTCTGCACATTAGCACATTTTAGTATCTTTTATAAACCGACCGAGCTACCCAGGCTTGATTGTCAGTGAAACAGCACGAGTTTTTACTCACTGGAAAAAAATCATATAGTCATGACAGGCAGCATATCAAAAGTAAGAAGACAATTTACAGAACATGAAACAATGACTTGGTCTGTCAATGGCTTCAAAACTTTTGCCAAACAGGGCTTTATAATGTCAATATTGATAAATGGTAAATTAGCAGAATTTTCAGGAATCTGATACCTATCCATAAGTCTGCAGACTGGTTAGTTTTGTAAATGTGGAGTGTACATTACGAATTCAAGAATATTATGGAACCTTGCTGACACAAAAGCTGGGCAAGTCTGTGCACTGGGAAAGGTGATAAGGAACTGGGCAGGACTAGTAACCTATACTTTATCTTTCTAGGCAGTAATCTGCAATACTTATAAAACAAACTTCAAAATTCTACGGAATTTATAAAATATTTCTTTGAAAATATGGAAAATGGATAATTACCATTCTCATCCTGCCACTCTAAAAAGAAATGCTCTCTCAAATTCAAAATTATATATTTTGCAAGAGGGTCTGCTCCATTCTTATTCCCTACATTATGTATATTATCTCTCCTCTTTTTTTCAAGCACTCTGCGCTTGTAAGAGTTCACTACTCTTTTCAGACTGATGTCATTGGAACATAGTCAGTTTTCAAATATCAAAATCTCTTAAGGTGACAAAGCTTGAAAAAGCTACAATGCCAGACAGGGACCTAAACTCTCTAGCACGATTTTTTTATCATAGGAAAAAAATCATAGATTCATTACAGGCAGTATACCGATGGTAATAAGAGACTGCCTCTTATATTATAAACTCTATGGAAACTCCAGCACATTCCTGAAGGTTATATACAGCATGTGAAACTATGGGTAAGTCTGTTAAGGGGATAGAAAAAATTTTTTCCCATTCCAAATAAGAGCCTCCCCTTCTAATTAAGTGGTTCTGTACATTGACACATTTCAGTATCTTTTGTAAATCAGATGTTAAAACTTCATCAGAAAGGCACCAACAACCCCTAGCAAAAATGCAGCTCTCTTATGCAGCCAAGGAGTGCTCCTGACCTCAGAGGCTAAACCACTACAGCCACTACAGAATAGAATATAGAATTTAGACCAAAGGCCAAGCACTGGGACCTATGAGGTCATTCAGCGCCGAAATGGAAACTGACAGTAAAAAGGTTTGAAAGGTGTGACAGGAGGGAAACCTCGCATTTGCACCATGAAACAATTGTTAGGGGAGGGTGGAAAGTAAGATGGAAGAGTGAGGATATGAACGGAGGTACAGTAAAAGGAATGAAAGGGGTTGCAACTAGGGGTTGAAGGGATCCTGCAAATAACTTTAAGTAATGCCTGCAGTGCACCGCAAGGGGTGCTTTGACATTACTACTCCCCTGCAGGGCTACACCACTATGCCTGAAGTCTGGGAGTTCAATACTGATGAAACTAGATGATAATGATAATTTGGTGTTACTTCACGTAATTAACTTGTGGTGGATATTGAAGATTTGGCAATTCATCATCTTGAAAATTCTCTTTATTTTCACAAAGCAAGGATTCTACCAAGTACATTCTTTTAAAAAGTGGTGTAGTTAAGCTTGGGAGTGTTACGTTTTATTTTGAAAGGTCGTTATTAGTCTCGGAGGCTTAGTTGCTCTACTTCATTGAAATCCTTCAGGTAACAGGAGGTGGCAAGTCTTGAAAAGGTTATCGCCCGAACAGGGACTTGAACCCTGGACCCTTAGGTTAAAAGCCTAATGCTCTACCGACTGAGCTATCCGGGCTTGACTATCAATGAAATAGTACGAGTTTTACCCACTGGAAAAAAATCATATATTCATTATAGGCAGCATACCAAAGTATGAAGAAATCACCCAATGAGACATTCCAGTTGGTTATTTACAGAATATGAAACAATTTACAGGATATGAAACAATGACTTAGTCTGTTAATGGCTTCAAAACATTTGATAAAAAAGGGCTTTATAATGTCATTATTGATAAATAGTAGTTTAGCAGGATTTTCAGGAATCTGATGCCAATCCATAATCTGCAGACTGGTTAATTTTGTAAATGTGGAGTGTAAATTATGAATTCAAGAATATTATGGTACCTTGCTGTAAACAAAACTTTGGACAAGTCTGTACACTGGTAAAGGTGATAAGAACTGGGCAAGATTAGTAACCTCTACTTTATCTGCTCCATTCTTATTCCCTGCATTATGTACACTATCTCTCCTCTTTTTTTTAAGCACTCTTTTCGGACCGATGTCATTGGAGCATAGTTAGTTTTCTAATATCAAAATCTCTTAAGCAGATAAAGCTTGAAAAAGTTACAATGCCAAACAGGGACCTAAACCTTCTAGCACGAGTTTTTTAACATAGGAAAAAGTCACAGATTCATTAAAGGCAGTTTACCGTTGGTAATAAGAGATCGTCTCTTGCATTATAAACTATGGAAATTCCCGCACATTCCTGAACGTTACATACAGCATGTGAAACAATGGGTAAGTCTGTTAAGGAAAAAATAAAACTTCTTTTCCCATTCAAAATAAAAACCTCCCCTTCTACTTAGTAAATTCTGCACATTAACACATTTCATTATCTTTTGTAAACCTGATGTTGTAACACCATCAGAGAAGTATCAACAACCCTTAGCAAAAAATGATACTCTTTCATGCAGACCAGCAGTGCTCTTGACCTCAGTCACCAACACACTTACGTGATCAATATACAGTATATTTGAAGGTAAACCAATCTGCCTGAAGTCTGGGAGTTCAATATTGATGAAACTAGATGACAGCACTCATTTGGTGCTACTTCATATAATTATCTTGTGGTGGATATTGATGATTTGACAGTTCATCATGCCTGAAGCCTGAGATTTCAATATTAATGAAACTAGGTGATAATACTTTACGATGCTACTTCATATAATTCACTTCTGGTGGATGCTGAAGATGACTTGGCAATTTATTACCTTGAAAACTCTTTCCACTATTATAAAGCATGTGGCTTTTACGCAGACAGTCCCTAGAATGTTGCCGGTCTTGACCACAGTATGTTAAGTACTGGGGGCTTTTGTTGGTTAGTTAGTCTCTAGGGCTTAGTTGCTTTCCTCCATTTAGTCTCTCAGACAACTGGAGGTGATACAGCTTGAAAATGTCAACACCCAGACATGGACTCAAACCACTGGACCCTTAGGTTAAAAAGCCTAATGGTCTACCGACTGAGCTATCCAGGGTTGATTCCATGAGAAATAGCATGACATTTTAATCACTATAAAAAAACTGTTGATTCACTGCAAGCCTTATACCAAATGTAAGAAGAGATTGGCCCTTGCAATATAGGCACCAAGGGAATTTCTGCATATTTAATAAAGGTATTTGTGGAATAAGAAAAAATGACTTAGTCTGTTAATAAAATAGAAAAGAAAGACCATTTCCAGTTCCAAATACTGGCCTCCCCCTCCAAACTAAGGAACTCTGTACATTGCCACATCGCAGTATCTTTTATAAACAGGAAGGTAAACCATCATCTGAAAGTTATCAGCAACCCTTAGCAAAAACCGTTACTCTTATGCAGATAAGCAGTGTATGTGACCCTAATACCAAAAAACTAAGGTGATCAATATATAGTTTGGGCTAACAAGTATGCTTGTAGTCTGAGAGTTCAGTAATTAATAAACTAGATGTTGTTCATTCTAATGATTAATTCCAGGGAAATAGTGAAGAAAATTTGACAATTTATTACCTTCAAAACTCTTTCTATTATTATAAAGCACATAGCTTTAACGAGAACAGTCCCTTAATAAGTGTTGCTGCTTTGACAGTTTTATGTTCTATACTGAGAGTTGTTACTTAGTTTCTGAGGCTTAGTTGCTTTCCTTCACTGAAATCATTTACACTGCATGAAGCGATAAAGACTGAAATGGGTAATATGGCGTAATTTCACTGAGCTTAGAAATCAGGCTGAGGCTGTTTATGAGAGAGCTTATAATGAGGGTGTGAAAGAGATCTTGCTCTCTAGTGGCAGTGGTGATGACCTAAAGTTGTGGTCTACCCTCAAGTCCTCACTCTTTAGAGTTCATTCAAGCATGCTTCCCCTTGTGGGAGTTGATGGAACTGTTGTACATTCCCCTAAACAGAGGGCAGAACTTTTGGTTCAAGTCTTCACAAGCAAACAAAGTGGTGAGACAGTGGTTTTGCTTCAGTTATGCTTTCAATGGCCTTCAGGTCTAAAGAAGTTAAAACTTGGCTTCTGGACTTTGACAGTTATGGCAGCAAAGACCGTAACATGATCCTTCTCATCTTTTTAAAAAGGCTGCTGATTTAATTGCTTCTAAGATTACTATTATTTTCAGAAGATAAGTTGGACTTGCAAGTTTTCCTTCTGTTTGGAGGAGAGGAAAACTTTGTTGCATAACCTAAGGGACTAAGTCCATCCTAATGCCCCTTGGAATATGGGTCAAATTCAATTACCCCTGTTTTATCTAAGGTTTTTGAGAACTGCCCTTTAAGTGTCTTTGTAGGTTTGTTAAAGATAACAACCTGCTACCAGCATTACAGTTTGGGTTTTGTAAAGGGCTTGGTACTAGTGATGCACTCTTGTCAATATCTACCATCTTGCAAGGTGCTCTTGATGATGGTGTGGAGGCACGCACGGTCAGCCTAGATTTTAGCTCAGTCTTTGACCATGTGAATCATGAAGCACTTATCTACATGCTAAGATTATTGGAAATTATTGGAGCTTTAATTAATATTCTAAATGAATTCTGAATAGGCAGAACCCAAAGTGTCTGTGTTGATGGTCAGTACAGTAGTTTTAGCAATGCCATTTCAGGTGTTCCTCTAGGTAGTGTTCTTGGACCTTTGCTATTTATTATCTATACTAGTGACACGTGGCAAGGTCTGGAGAACAAACTGATAGCATACGCTGATGTTCCTTCTCCACGCCTTAGGTCTGTGATTGCAGAATCCTTGAATAGAGATCCGGAACATTATTCATGAGTGGAGTAGGCTTTGGGGTTTGAAGCTCACCAGAACACTTTTGCCTTTGCATCATGATTGATATTTAAATGGTATGGTTTTAGATATCGGTGACTCTTTTAAGATTTTAGGTGTAACTTTTGATAAGTAATTGACTTTTGAGAAACATAGACGTAATATTGCTTCCTCTGTCTCTCAAAAAGTTGCTATCTTGCAAAAATGCTTTAGAATGTTTCAGGAAGAAGCTATTATATCTAAGTGTTTTAATTCTTTTCATTTTCCTTGTTTGGAGTACTGTTCTCCAGTGTGGTCTTCGGGTGTTGACTCTATCTCAAACTCTTGGATAGAATTATGTAATCAGTCAAGTTTATTTTGCCGTTTCTTTAATGATGACTTATGGCCCAGGCATCAAGTGAGTTCATTATGTTTGTTGCATGAAATGTAATATGATGACAGGTATCCTCTGCACTGTTTTTGCTCGCACACTAGGAAGACTGCTGCTGCAAACAGTGCGTCGTTTTCTAGCATCAGGTTTAATACTACTCAGCTTGCTAGCAGTTTTATCTTGGCTACAACTAAAATATGGAATAGTTTGCCCAGTACAGCTGTGGAATCTCCTGATATCCAAATATTTAAGCAAGGAGTAAATTCATTCCTTGTCTCTGCTGACATCTACCGAATTTCACGTGTATTGGTTTTATTTTCTATTCCCTATAACTTGTCTCTTTTTGCAGGTTGATTTCCTTTTGGAGCCATCTTGAGTTTGTAGTCTGTTGACCTTGTCCATAAGGGTTTTCAACTGAAGATTTAAAGAGATAAAGAAGGAAAGATAGTGGCGTTAAATGTCTTAAAGTGACTACTGCTGTTAGTTAGTCTCCAAGGCTTAACTGCTCTCCTACTGCTGTTAGTTAGTCTCCAAGGCTTAACTGCTCTCCTTCATTAAAATTCTCTGGCTCAGGACAGAAGGTAGTTTAGCTTGAAAAGGTCAACGCCCGAACAGGGACTCGAACCCTGGACCCTTAGGTTAAAAGCCTAATGCTCTACCGACTGAGCTATCCGGGCTTGAAACTGAATACAACAGCATGAGATTTTAATCACTAGAAAAAATCCCTAGATTCATTACGAGCAGTAAGGAAATTTTAGCATACTCCAGACTGTTATTTACATTGGCTAAGTGTGTCAAGGAACAGAAAAAAAGGACGTCTCTTCCCAAAAAGTAGCCTCCCCTCTAAACTAAATCGAATTCTGTTTATTAGATTATTCCATTATCTTTTGTAAATAGTTTAAACATCAGTTGAAAGGATTTGAGACCTTTATCAAAAATTGCTACTCTCTTTTGCAGATAAGTAGTGTTCCTGACCTCAGTCACCAACAAACTTAGGTGATCATTGTAGCTGAGGCCCAACCACTATTCCTGAAGCCCGGGTTTAATATTTCTTTGACATTTTTGCAATTGACATCTGCTTGCCATTCTGAAAACTGAATAGCATTCTCTTCTAAAAGTTTAAGGTTTCTGACCTAAATGATAATTATGCTAAAATATGGGTGGGAGACCAAATAAAAAGGCTCAGCTCATTCTTTTGTTGTAATTTCATCATTACCAGCATCGCTGCCAATGCTTCGTAATGCAAAGGGCACCTGCGCAGTTCTGTTACTCATGTCTTTCCTGTGCTTTATTTTCCACAAATCATGTCAACTCTCTTTTCTCATACTTTCTGTAGGCTTACATCTTTTAGGGTAAAGGTTACATCCACAACTGCAAATTGTGGCCTTGCGCACGAGCACCAAAAATCACTGGCAGCAGGAGGATGGAGAGGGTTAAGGCACTGAATACTGTCTCCTTGATTTCAACTCTGGACGCCTGGCGGATGACCTTGGTTAAAAACCAATAGGCAATGGAAGCACAAGGAACTTGCTATATTTCAGTGTATTTAGCCAGTGACTCCTCTAAGGGTTCTGCCAAGTAAATCGATAAGCAACATCTTAATTTAGAGACCCTTAGCTTTATCTCTTTGCAATTGGCATTGATAATAACAATGCGTTCGTAATATTGGACAAATGTACTTGCCATTACTTCTCTTACGTTAACAAGACTTTTAAAACAATTTCATGCTGTTAATGTTTGAACATCAATGGGAGGAGATTACTTATCTAATACTGTTTATTCACAATACAATGGGAGACTTACAAACACTAAACAGAATGCTCAAGACAAGAAACTTGAAACCCATGTCCGCATTGCTACAGACTGCTGTGAGCCACGTTGCGAAGATAATGGACATCTTCAAGCACAGAAGAATAAAAGGAATTTCTTAAGCGCTCTTCAGTCTCTGAATCATAAGAAAATCAAGTGAGGCATCTACAATGAAGATTTTAAGTGAGTGTAACGGGTAAGCTGAGGCACACTGTGGTACAAGCCCTCAAAAGAAAGGAAAGTTTTGAAGTCTAACTAATTACCTTTAAAATATTTTGAGCTATAAGGACAGGCTACTTGACAATCAGTTAATTTCATGAACGAAAATATGTCCACTATCTCTCAACTTTATGTAATCAGTATCAACACGATTATTACATGACATTCTCAGTTCTATTTCTCTTTCGGCTTTCATTACTCAAAAAATTGGTAGGAGGTAGTTATGTTTTCAGTCAAGTCTGTCTGCATAACATTGCATCTCTAGAACAGATGAACAAATTTTGATGGTACTTGATTAAAACAGTCAGTATGCAACCTGACACGAGATAATCCATTTTCAGTGGATATCAATCTCAATAGTCGTCACGAAAGTCCTGTCGCTCATTATATTGTGTTTGGCAGGGGTATGCTCAGAACTAAGGGCTTCAGTTAATCACTGTGTTTGGTTGAAAGGAATGAGTTCTCTTCCCTTATTAGTTAGGATTCGTTACTTTTCTTCACAGCATGCTCTCTCCATGAGTCTAGAATCTAGATGGTGATTGATTTAAACTCAAAACTTCATCGCCCGGACAGGGACTCGAACCCTGGACCCTTAGGTTAAAAGCCTAATGCTCTACCGACTGAGCTATCCGGGCTTGAATTTACTTTGATGATATTTAGATTTTCAGAGCAAAAGTGGTGAAAAAAATAATAGCACTCACTTTACACTGCATGTAATCATTTGGTGGTTTCAGTATCTTCAACTTTTAATTTTAGTATTAGAGCAAACTCAACAATCATCATTAAATTGTGAAGGAAGATTCCAAAGAAAAAAATGTTTATAGGTGGAACAACTAAAGAAAACAGCAAATCAACTGAGTTAAAAAAATCTTGATCTACAAAAATAATAATGCAAGTAAAAAAATTCTGACAGTGGTGCATGGTGCTTCTAAAGAGTATTGCAGCCCCAAACTTGAATCGCCAGACATTTCTTTTGTTAACAAGACCATGCTAACATTTTACAGTAAAAGAGATCATCATCTTCGGAATGGGTCCTGTGGTAAAGTGGCACTCCAGCAAGATGTGGATGTCCATGTTCTGCCTTAGGTTCTTGAGGAACAAGGAGAAATGAAATTTCTTAGGAAATAGGACAAAGTAGGATATTTTCTAGAGGTTGTCTAAATCATAATGATCGTTGTTGGAAAATTGGAAACCACCGCTTCCAACAGTCTTGTGCAGAAGATGATGATTTCGGAATACTACTGATATCCAGACAGGAGAACAGTATTTCAACTACGGAAGAGGAAAGTATCTAAAAACAAGTGACTCTGGCATCATAACAATAAAGGATTGGGAAACCTATGAACATCAAGTCTTTTACTGGCGACATATGACGACAATTGTGTTAAAGAAAGCTTGGTATCAAAAGTAAAACCAAAGATTGTAAAAACTCAGAATGATCAAGCACAGAGTTACCTATGCAAATAAATAAAGGGGCTTAGTATAGTTACCCAGCACCAGAAACTAGATCTCTGCCTCTAGACTTGAATTATTTTGTATTAGTATTACTTTCAGTTAAAATATTACCAGAAACTAATGCCCATACAGATTAGTATGATTTTCCTCTCCTACGTGGAATCGAACTTAGTTATTTTCTCAACTTCCCTGTCATAATAAATGTAAGACTGTTTTAAATAAGAACATCTGCCATTTCTCTGAACATCAGCAAACTTTACACCAGTACTGGTAATTTACCACCAGCTTGGGGTTTTACACAGGTGAAAAAATGTAGTACAGGCTGTACTTGCCCTGCAAGATTTCTTCCAATAATGATCACATTTGTTCCCCACAGCTTGTCTTTGTTACTTCCGTAGTATTACGGGCAAATAAAACCAAAAGAACCCCAGTGACATAAGTCACTGTACTAATTTTCCTAAGGTCCTAAGAATACGTTGTATTGGGTAGTTATGGTGTCATCTATCAATGGTTACTCCTCTGACGTTGAATCTATGATGAATTTTTTCTGCAACTGGACCAGCACAACTTAATCCACATTCCAGCTGTCTCCTGAATCAGAGAACTTAAAACGATAAAGATAATGCGAAAGAAGTGATAACAACAGCTATCATCCATTACATCCTTACTGAAATCAGGAACAGCATCTTTGCTACAACGGGAGTCCATTACTCAGAATTTAAATGGCACAAGAGAGGTTCTTCTATCTTTAGTTATTTTAATCACATCAGTCATGTTATCACAGGGGTGAAGGAGATCCTTGTAAAATGTAAATGATGAGACCTTCAGTCATCAATGGAAGAAGTATCATCACACAGGCTAATGGAACAGAGAGGGTAATGATAAGATTGCAGACTCCACGTACGCTAGTAGCATTCACGTTTTCTTTCACAAGTTCAAGGAAGTATCTCCGATACTCCGAGACTTGACTGCCTTGAATATTTTAGACAAAATGAATATCAGAATTTTCTCTATGGGACTGGATATCATATTAAAACGTTAATTATTTTGAGGATGGTAGTGACTACTTTTAACTGGAGAGTCCTTTTTGCTAGACTATTGCTATTTTCACTGAATTTTCTCTTTTGGAAACTGACACTGCAATAACCAAAGTTAAGCACAGCTAGCTGGTTTAAACCAATGATAACACAAGAGAAAGTAATCTATAGGTAACAGAGTACGTACAAAGGGCTATGAATTAATCGGTAATCTAAGTTAGGTTACTATGAAGCTAATTTACTACATCTCCTATAAACAAGAAGAGTAGTTGCTCTTTCCTTGTGCCAAATATTTCACAACTTTTCCTATTCAATATCAATTTGAATATACCGTATGATTAAGCCCAGAAAATAATACTCCCTGAGCACCAACTTGAAAGCTCTACCAACTGAGTTATCCTGACTTTGAAGTCAGGTATAAATACACATCTCTTCGAAGAAAAAAAAATCGATTTAGAAACTGTTGATCTCAAGTGACGATGAGAAAGATGTTATCTGGCTTCTGAAAAAGTTCTCTTCTTCTTCTCGACACTGATAAAGGCATAAACACTCTTCAAACCTACTTAAGATAAAGAGACCTTCTTATCTGTCGTTACTGATGTAACAAGTCGAGAGCTTAACCAGTCAACAAAAAACTCTATTACAAATTTTAAGACACCATATAACCATTTCTCACAGTATTCTTTGATTTAAGGTTGATTAAGTAAATCTTGAAAAACAATGAAATAACTATTGATCTATAAAATAACCCTTGCTATATTTATATACTTAGACAGCTCAATTAGTGGTGGAATCAGTGGGGGATGAAGTTGGACTTTAAGAAAACTTAGAACTTAATTGACTGGCGTATCTTGCACCTGCATCCACTTCATGACTGAATTATTTTACGACAACTTGTTTTATCTTAGACTTCAAGTTTTTTTTCGCAGCACACACATACACGTATATATATATATATATATATATATATATATATATATATATATATATAAATATTTATATATATATCTATTGTATATCTCTGCCATATCTCATTCTTTAGAAGACATCCTAACTAGACAAGACGAAACCGGTCAGGATTCATAAGACATATGTTTCATTCTACTCTGTGGTACTACGTATCTGAACATCACATGTAACTGTGATTTCGTACATGAATATGAAATGT
>NC_089746.1:53744011-53784011 GCF_040412425.1 Macrobrachium rosenbergii | reverse complement strand
GCCATTATCTACCCTTTGTGCGACCCACCACAACCGGATAATTATCAGGTACTTCATTCATTCGATAAGTCCAGCACAACAGGTTGTCACGGAGTGTTTCTAAACCGATGAGCATCGGTGGGGAATGCATCACGAGCTTTCTGCGAGTGGTTACGTGAGTAATGAGTTCTGTTTCAGTTCGATTTTCTCTTTTGTATTTCCCTCTTTCTTTCTTATTTTGCCTTTCTTCTTTCTATATTAGTGATGAATTTTATCTTTTTAATACGGTCCATTTATTACAGATAATAACAGGTGCACTTTACCACAGTAAAAATTGAAAAAATGGAATGTATCTCTTTCGGTTTGTTGTGACTCACTGTCATCAAAATTATTATTATTATTATTATTATTATTATTAGAAGAAGAAGAAGAAGAAGAAGAAGAAGAAGAAGAAGAAGAAGAAGAAGAAGAAGAAGAAGAAGAAGAAAACTGCGAGATACCTGCTATGTTTAGTAAGGGTTATTCACGGTTTTACCAACGTGACAGGTGATGACGATATGCTTCGAGAGTTTGTTCCTAATTTTGATAAACTAAACCGGCACTGTTGAGTGAAAATCTACGGGACGAAGTTACACTTTTCGCCAAGAATAACGTAAGCAATAAGTAGCCGACGTTTGTTTAATATAGATGGTTTACTTTAGTTTACACACACCTCTATGGCAATAACGCATGACTGATTGATTGACTGACTGATTTACGGATACTAGAACTAGTACCACAACATCTATGTTACTGAGGCCGTAATATATAAAATTAAATATTATACTAAAATTCTTTTAAGGAGTTTCATATAAGAAATATCTTAATTATTTATTTATATATATATACAGTATATATGCATATATATACATATATATACATACACATAAATAATCATATCTGAAATTAAATATATGTTATGCATAAAAACAAACATACCGTACATATAATATATGATCCAAATTTTGTTGGGGAAGCCCGCATCCCTAATAAAGATATATAACTGCTCTATATTTCAATCCTCCCCGAGAATCGTAGCAAGGATGAAATGTCCATCTCAGTAACGCAAGATGGCCGGAACTAAGTCTTACTCTAAGGGCGTTACAATCGAAGCTTAGACCAAAATATTTTGTTCTACTTACATAAGGGCCTCTGGAATGGAATACAGAGTTTAAGACAAAGGCCAAGTTAAGGTCATTCAGGGCTGGAAAGGATATTGAGGGTAGGTAGGTTTGGAAGGTGTAACAGGAGGAAAACCTCACAGTTGCGCTATGAAATAAGCGTCAGGAGAGGGTGGATAGCAAGATGGAAGAAATATATGAATGGAGGTACAGTAAAAGGGATGAAAGGGGTTGCAGTTAGGGGTCGAAAGGACACTGCAAAGAACCTTTAGTAATGCCTACAGTGCATCGCGTGAGGTGCACTGACGGCATTAACTACCCCCTACGGGGCCATAATGGCCGATGGCGAAAGAAGCTGGCTCTGGACTGGACGGCGGAAAGTGGAGTGTAGAACCCGTAGACTACAGATGCTATAGATGTTAAGTAAGTACAATAAGTTGTATCGATAAACTTTGCGCTTTATATACTGTACTAAGATAATATAATGCATATGGGAATTTTGACCCTATTATCGAAAAGGTTTGTTATCGAGAGAAATTTATTTCTAACTCTCGTTTGTTCACTCTCATCTGTTCTTTGCTGACGTCCATCATGAAAATATAAATGACTAAAATTATTTAAAATTAAGTAAAAGCACAATCAAAGACTCTATGAGAAATAAGTCCACAGTACTTTTTATTCCTCTTCTCGAATGTAAACGATCAACAAATATGGTTTTGTTGTTGACATGTTGAGAAACAAGGTGAAAAGCAAAAACTATACGCATTTTTAATAAGCGCATTAGCTTATCAAATGTCTGTTAAATTTCACATATCACAGATCTCACTGTGACATTAAGACTAAATATTAATAGGCTAATACTTATTTTAGTTACCAGTAGACGTCCCATTAAGAAACTTTATTTACTGACAATTTCCTTGAGGTACAAAATCGTGGAAGATTCCACTAGTGAAGGTAACATTGATTTAAATACACAGTTCGTAATTCTTCAATCACTCGAAACTAGACTAGTTTGAATGATAACCTTACATTTATTTCTGAGTTGGTTCATCTATACAAATATACAACACTAAATAAAAAAGAAAGTCAAATGTATCAGCAATGCCATAAATCATTTTCCATCTACGCTCACCATTAAAAACAGTAAACAGCAGACATAATACCTCCTCTTTCACATGGATAATGTTGCAAGATGCAGAAAGGACGATACCGAGGTCACGACACTCTTCCCGAAAAGCAAAATTAATTTATGCAAGCGGAAGCACAAGCAGAGGGAATCACGTGACTCTATTGTTTAGCAAATGGTTGATGGCTCTTTTATGCTCCGGTTATCTTAACATTAGGTTATTAAAAGCGATTACAGGCATTTTATAGCGTCATTCTGAGAGATTACAAAAGAAGAGTTCCCGTTTCACATCCTGTTCTGCGGCGTTTGTCGAACCTCGCTCTTTTCAACGCATTGTTTACTGTGTGCAAACTGCCGACGGGGCTGTGATTCGACCGCGATATAGGAGCGCCTCTTGTTTGATGAGACCAGAAATATTATAAGCCTTATCTAAGTAGGAGAGAGAGAGAGAGAGAGAGAGAGAGAGAGAGAGAGAGAGAGAGAGAGAGAGAGACTGATTTTTACTGATATCTCTTCCATATAAGTCTACATCTACTGTACAGTGTATAACTATTTATCAACCGTTCTCTCTCCCTCTCTTTTCAATATAAGCCTATATCTACGAGTATATAAATGTCAGCCATTCTCTCTCTCTCTCTCTCTCTCTCTCTCTCTCTCTCTCTCTCTCTCTCTCTCTCTCTTCCATATAAGTCTATATCTATATAACTGTCTGTCAATGTCTCTCTCTCTCTATATCTCTCTCCCCTCTCTCTCTCTCTACGTATGTATAGTTAGACATACAGATAGAGAGACAGATAGGTTTGCGCACGCACACTAAAAGCATTCATCTCAGCCTAGCATCTACATAGGCCTAGAGCGGATTTTGCGTTGCCCGAGGAGGTGGGAAATGGCATTTTCTCCACGCTGTCAATCCGACAGAGTAAATGAGATTGCGGCGTGTTTAGGGATCTCCAGAGAGATGGCTATCGCTAATGACGAGCGGCTTTCCTTTTCATCCGCAGCCTCCCTAATCCATATTTCCATCTCCCTCCATTCTTCCGCTCGGAGGAGAGTCACGTGTCATAAGCCAGATCGACGGAGGGACAGGAACCTACTACGCCCCGTCGGGAGCAGGAGGGCAGCTGAGTGACTGGCGTAAGGTCCTACCCATTACAGATGACGTCGAACAACGCCCTCGCTCCCTAGGGAGTTCCGGCGCGTTCCCGTTAGCGTCTGTAAACGTCGTCTGTCCCAACCTCCTTGGTCTGTCCCGGGTTCTACTGCGACGTTTCGCTTTGTTGTTTAGAATTGCTGGTGTTCCTCCCTTCACGATACGTCCATCCCCACGGGCAAACAAAAGTTCCGCTGTCATACGACGCGTATTTGTTTGTTTCTTAGTTTGTGTGTCGTTTCCTTCATCTAAGGTGATACGAAGCCGCTGATTTCATTAATATTATTATCATTGCTAAGAAATTCACAATCTCGCGAAAAACAGTTTGTGTAATGAAAATCCACAATTATATAGTAAACTGTATTACTATGTAAAATACAAAGGCAAAGACTTTCGAACACCTGAACAGTGTTACTTACCAGTGTTTACGTTAAAATACCTATTATTATCATTAAGAAGATGAACCTTATTCATATGGAACAAGCCCAAAAGGGCCATCGACTTGAAATTTAAGCTTCCAAAGAAGATGGCGTTTATCTGAAAGAAATAACATAATGTAATTATTATCTTTCAGAGAATCATGACGAACGTCCGTATATTATATGGAAACTAAAACCCGAAAATACTTAACCTAAATTTTAAAATGGGTCACTGGTCTCGTCCCTTTCCTTAGAGAGCCAAGGAAAGTCTGTGGGATTTTGTATCACAGATAGCAATAAGAAAATCTAGTTTAAAAGAGGAGTAATAAAACCGACTGACTCCCATGCCCAGAATCACCCGTCCGTGTCTGACCTCGGGTAGAACGAGTGCTTGACCCCTGCGTCCGAAACGTCAATGCAAAAGTAACAGTTAAGGGTGATGCTACTCTCCTGTTATCATGTTACACGAGATGGTTTTAGTTTTCTGCGGGCTGCTCTATGAGCAAGAGCCCGTGCTGGCACAAGGCCAGCTAAATCTGAAACAACAACAACAATCCTTAGCTTAATATGATGAGAGTACATCAGATGCGTTTTGGAAGTAACAGTTGGTTCCATTTTGTCTTCCATTTTTTCCTTTTGTAAGAGCAAAGCACAATAAGATGGGCAAAGTAATTTCTCATACTAACAAAGACCCGAAAATAAGAAAATGAAGAAAAACGAAGAGTGGTGGGGCTTAATCACGGAGGAAGCTATAGACCTGCTGCACCTTAACGGAGGAGCTGTTATAAGGGTCAAGGAAAAGAGATGCAAGAAAAGAATTCCAAAGCTTATCAGTAAAAGGAACGATACAGTAGTGGAAGAACCGTGTAATCCTAAGAGGGTTACACATTTACACAAGGTAAATGTAGAGAAAAATGCTCTCAGATGAAAAATTCTCGTCTTGAGCTCAACAGAACATTGACCAAAATAATACCTGTAGATATAAGAGAGAGAGAGAGAGAGAGAGAGAGAGAGAGAGAGAGAGAGAGAGAGAGAGAGAGAGAGAGAGAGAGTCACGTTGCGATGGAAAGGAAGAGGATAGAAAAATGCGGTACAAGAGAGCGAGCTGAGAAAACGGATTGCCTTAAATTCAATAATATTGGGGCGTAAGACGAGGTAAGTGTAACAAATGTTTGTGTGTATGTATGTATGTATGTATATGTATATATATATATATATATATATATATATATATATATATATATATTATATATACACACACATATATATATTTTTTATTTATTTATCTATTTATTTATTTATTGGTGATTTGTTGGAAAGCACGAAGGCGAATATTGTCTATAAAAAATATGGAATTAATGTGAAATCATAATATCAAGCCAAACAAACTGTATTTCCATGTGTTGTAAAACACTCAGAAAAGTCTAGCGCACTGTTGTGAATATGCAAAGAATCTTGGAGTGATTAAACAGAGGGAGATGACTGATCAATAAAGACTGGACTTTACCAGTGCGACATCACCCCCTACTGATCTACTGAAGATCACCTTTTTCTATGGAACCACTTCAAATTGGAGAAGAGGTAATATTAAAAAAAAGCACTGTTTTATCTGTAAGATATACCACCTTATTTCCCAATGTAGGAACCAAGTAACTTGTAAAGACTAAAAACGACTGTCCCAGAAGAAGTGTCCTGTTAAAAAAAGAAAAAAAAAACGAGGAGGGGGATAGAAAGAGGGAACCTAAACATTACTCGTGAAAGGGGGAAACCTGCAAGAATGGTAAAATATATAAGCAGGGAGAGTGTTCCACAGCTTCCTGGTAAATGAGACGATTCAGTCACTGAGCCAAATACTGTACATAGCTGAGATACAGGGGGCTATATAGTGGGTTTTATCTGTACATCTGAAAGGAGGACGGATCTCACTGGTTCAGTCAAGTGGGTATCACAGAAGTCTTCAGAGCTGGACACCACTTATAAAATAAAGGAGGGAGGATCTCACTGGTTCAGTTAAGTGGCTATCACAGAAGTCTTCAGAGCTGAACACCACTTGCAAAATAAAGGAGGAAGGATCTCCTGGTTTATAAAATAAAGGAGGGTCTCACTGGTTCAGTTAAGTGGCTATCACAGAAGTCTTCAGAGCTGGACATCACTTATAAAATAAAATAAAGGAGGAAGGATCTCACTGGTTCAGTTAAGTGGCTATCACAGAAGTCTTCAGAGCTGAACACCACTTGCAAAATAAAGGAGGAAGGATCTCCCTGGTTCAGGCAAGAGGGTATCACAGAAGTCTTCAGAGCTGGACACCACGTGCAAAATATGTACAAACAAGTCCTGTTTATCGCAAGGAGTTTCACAGAGAATCCCTCAGAGACATACGAGCAAAAGTGGAATCCATGATTCCCATACTTAAAATTATCCTTAAAAAAATGAGGAAGAAAAAAAAAAGTTCCAACACCAACCTGTAGAGTGATTTTTTTTTTAACAAACGCGCAGTCAGATAACCTCATAATAAAACTACCGAAAAAGAGGTCATGAGGTCATTTAAATGATATCCTCAACGAAGTCAATTTAAACTGGAAACAAATTTATATAGCTTTACTAATTAACACTGTAACCTACATTCACTGATTTGAGAATTAACATATATCGCAAAATAAACTGTGTATTTTCCTTTAGCTGACAGTTTTTTTTTTTTTTTTTACTTGCTGCAACACAACCCTACAAAATTATGAGCGGGTCATATCGTTAATCATACCTGCTGACTTATCGGATATATAACTTGACAATTTATTCCGGAATTTAAGACCGTTCCACTATTGTAAATTTAGGTGACAAAGTCCCCCCTTTGCAATTTCGCAAACAATATTTTATCATTAGTCTCGCGCATATGTCTAAGAATTTGTGTAATTCATTGGACATTTGGCTAAAAAGCGTTGCGAGTGTAATGATTTGTCATTATTATTACTATTATTTGCTAAATAATATCATAACTATCTCGAATACTGAACATTTACAAAATCATTACCTCGATATTTTTTTGAAGTTTTTCGTTCTTTATTTATCTATTTATTTGTTTATTAATCATTTGTTGTTACCTAAAGGTTGTGAATTTGATTTTAATTTTTTTTTTGCGTCATACTTTCCTTTGGGACATCTGACTTAATAATAATAATAATAACAACAACAATGATAATATTAATAATAACAATAATAATAATAATAACAATATTATTATAAAAGGACAAATGTCTCAAAGCAAAGTACCAAGAAAAGAAAATGAAAATAAAACTCACAACGTATTGGTAATAATAGATAATTGATAATTAAGTACCGGTAAATAAACAAAGAAACGACCAAATAGCTATCTAAATACGTAAACGATATAAAATAACTAGCCAAAGCAGAGGAAGTGTGACTGAACACAAGAAGCCCATGATAACAGAGGCAACGCCACACCTCGAGGTTTGAGATCATAGGTTACATGGTCAGCACCTGGTACAAGGCAATAAGCTTTACCACATAAATGAAGAAGGGATGTTCAGACACACTTCTTAATGACCTAGGCCTATCGTTAAACACCAGCCAAGGATCCATCTAATTTACACATTAACTGGGAAAAGAATGGGGTTTTCACCGGACGATGTTTTACTCTGTACAGACACGAAAGGTATTCAGTTCATGCTGCACCAGTTTAGCAAGGTGAACACCACCCAGGGTTATTGCAGAACGCGATCAATCAATCAGTCATTCATTTAATCAGCTTAACTGTGATTTCTCACTGCACATCTAATTCCTCACACTGCATCAAAATTCACTTTCCAATATAGTCTCCAAGTTTGTTTGGAAACGTCTTTCAAGCAAACATATCCTCACACAAAGTAACTGAATTTTTTTGGGAATCTAGAGAAACTGTAGATAAGACTGTATGAAGAGTAAAAGAAAAAAAAAAAAGCAAAATTAAAATCACAAGTGATCGCTACAAGCCTCTTTCTAATTTGCTTAACCTTAGAATGGACTTTCGGCTGTTTAAACGTAGGAGTGATTATGTTAAAATGTAGATTATGCAGGTAATTTCTTGGGTGAATTACAAAAGAAAGCAAAGAAAGAAGGAAAAGAGCTCAGTCTGAATGAAGAGCTTGCGGCCGAATTCAGAGATTTTTGAAATGTAGACAAAATTTCTTTTCAGCGGCAGAGCTTATTTCCTATTACGAAAATAAACTCTGCCGCTAAAAAGAAATCTTTCCTACATTTCAAAATGTTTGAATTCCGCAGCAAGCTCTTCATTCAGAGTGAGCTCTTTTCCTTCTTTTTTTCGCTTTCCGTTGTTATCCAGCGTGTCTGGCGCAACTCTCACGCAATGACGTCACTCTTCTGGGAGCCTTTGATATTTTACAGTCGTGTTCTCAAAAGGGGCATCCGAAGACGAAAATTGCAAGAATTAGATTTCATGGGTCATTCCGGACAATATTTCACGAGATGGGTCTTGAACGATCCTAGGAGTGCGGCCCGGCTAAAACTTTTGCTCAATTTTCCCCCATTTTCTTGGAAGAGCAACTGCACTAGTTTAGAATATCTATGTCCCAAGTTTATTTTTTTTCTTTTGTTTTATTCCACTTTCGTTTGCTTTCATTTTTTTGAATTCATGCTTATAATGGCTGTGGAGTAGATTTTTATTCAGACTGGGTCTCTTTAGCAAAATTGCTTTCCTTTTAATTTTCAGTTTTCAATTTATTTTCGGAATGTCAAAATCTTGAAAATGAACATAATGAAAAATAGAATCTCTGTCAATTCAAAGTTAAATTTACATGATGTAAAGGAAGCAAGCAAATCTATTCAGTCACAAAAAAAAAAAAAATAACTTGACATCATCGTATTTTCTGGATAGCTAAGTTGATTACCGTAAAATCTTGAAAGAGGAAAATGTTTTTCCCCTTTTCGCTGAATACTTTCACAAGCGTCAAGAGCTAAAGGGATGAGTCACTGTATTTATGACTCTCAACTCAGAAGGGTCTGGAGGTTTTGTTGATTGGTGCGCCCGCAGCATAGCTGCATTTCTTTTTTATGTTCTTTTATGCTAACCATCCATTTGTGACACACACACAAACACACACACACACACACACACACACACACACACACACATATATATATATATATATATATATATATATATATATATATATATATATATATATATATATATATATATATATATATATATATATATATACTATATCCTAACCTATAGGCCTTCTTCCTCTTAGTAGGCTTAGTTTCAGGCGTTACTAGTCCTATTTTCTGGAAATATTTCGGGATGAGGTTGCCGGCCCATAGCACACCCCACCCTAGATGCTACCACCACAGTCGACTGACTTTCATGTATATAAATTACTTCTTAAGGTCAACGGAGGCCAAATGGGATTATTTCTTTATCACATACACAATTGTTCTGTGCATTAGTAGAATTACTAAAAGGACTCTCATTCAAACTGGATGGTATCTAATGGAGTATTTATTCAGGAAAAGTTACAAAGCTTTCTTGGACAAACAGTCCACATTACCAAGTATCCGTACACTTGATAATGACTAAGAAAGCTTGGAACAATAAATACTTGTCCAAGAAAGCTTGTAATATATTTCTATATAAATATATATATATTAGATACCATCCAGTTTGAATGAGGTCCTTTATATATATATATATATATATATATATATATATATATATATATATATATATATATATATATATATATATATATATATATATATGTGTATATATATATCTGCATGTAATACACAGATAGATAGACAGAGAGATATAAAGGAATTAAAGAGAAAACAATTTATGCGCCGGTCAACATCGCACACGTCCTCCGGCTACTGTCTTGAGTTTCCATTTTGTGGGAAACTCGACAGGGTGGGGAGATATCAGTGATGAGACCTTTCAAACGTTCACTCCCATTCGTCTGGTTTCGACGTTCTTGAGTTACTCGGGTGGATAAAAGATATGGCCACATTTCAGTCTGTCTCAACTGTATTATTTACCCATTGGGAAAATCCTATAGGCATTTTTACTTAACGAATCTTGTAACAATTATTTCTCCGGGATACTGGTTTTCTCCTTTAACTGAAATCTCACGCTTTTTTGTTTCTTACTATTTCCCTCCCAAAATCTAGTCCCCGTTTCTTCCATTGTTGCTCAAAATGAACGGATATTCGTACGGAACAAAAGTAAATGGATATTTATTAACAAAAAAAGGTCTCCGCAGAATCAAAGGTTCATATGATGTGGCATCGACAAAACAGCTTGGAAACATCATTATACAGCTTCTCTTAAACGTATGGTATTTGACATCAATCTTTAGTTTTGCATTACAGAAAATGAAATACTTTTATATTGGGTAGAATGAAAGAATCCTTGTACCAAGTACCGTGAACGTCTCCTTGTACCTGGAGGTGTAAAACAATCCTTGTACCAATCTTCAAGAGACAATGTAAAAAAATATCAATGATGAACTTTATACATATTTTAAAGCGAAGGATAAAGATGTTCCCGACTACCTTGAGTGGCTGCTGAATTTTCCCTTCCTTTCTATTTTTAACCAATAGATATCTCTCCCTTCCCTTGTGTTCCCATAGAGCTATGGCCTCTCCAGGGATTAGGCTGGAATTTCTTGTGCTTTCCAATTTAAAGCCGATGAAACACGTTTCCCCTTCACTATGCAGTGAAGAAAAAATAAATTCAAAAGGAGAAATAAATAAAAACAAGAAGTTTGTGACATGCCTTAGCTACAAGCACAGTTGTTGAATCTCTAAACACTTTATTCCTGGAATAAAATTAATAATAATGACGCCCGCTCACGTGTCGGACTGTCAGAGGAAACATTATTCATGAATATTCAAAATCCTATCTACCCAGGAATGACACAAACGGAACGCTATATTTATATTTCCGAGTGTTTGTGTTTATGCGTACGCACGAAAAGGAAGTGATTATGTAATGTAACACAAGGCTTGAGAGAGAGAGAGAGAGAGAGAGAGAGAGAGAGAGAGAGAGAGAGAGAGAGAGAGAGCTAACAGTACTCTCGCTAAAGCAGATTCGAAATTTCCATCGCCGAACGTATTCTGAAGATGAGCGCAAAAACGTTTTGATTTATTCTCTTCATCGCTTCTTCTTTTGTGACAACTTGTCAGTCATGGCAGAACGAATGCCTCGGCCGCGTCAAAACGTTCGCCTACTCATCTGTAACTGTCATCCCGGAGCTCCAAAACGTTTCCTTGGAAAAGAGGAAATGCTTCGTGTTACCATTGGAGTGAAGAGCTCGGTTCGAAAAATGCAGAGAAAAGATTGAACGTCATGAATAATTGTCTCCTATTTTGGGAATGTAATCACTCAATCTTACATATAATAAATTGCTAAATCAAATTATGGTTCTTTTCCACATCTGATCTGTGGATGGAAGGTTGATTGTTACAGAGGCATTTTCTTTGATATCTTTCTATTTATTTGGCCAGTCTGGTTATTTCTTCAACAGGCAATAAGAAAATTATTATTCCACGTGCATTTTTCCCATTTTTGGTTATTTCTTCAACAGCCTGACATCGCAATAAGAAAACGCCCTTTCTTCCCAGCAGCGAGAAGAGAAAATGTGATAGAGAAATATTCTTTTACCTTTTTCATTTCCAGAATGATTACTAGTTTCCCTATTTATTCAATTTCCAATGGACTTTTTCATTTAATTTTAGATTCTATGTGCTAATGCTGATGCTGCCCGGGAATTAGATTGCTTGCTTGCTTGCTAATTTTCGGTCTTTAATTTCATCAGTTTGAAAAACGAACGTTAAATTTCAACAGATAGCGAGACTAGTGTTAAACATCAACAACTTCAAAACGAGTGTTAACTTTGAACAATTACAAACGTTAAATTTCAACAGATTACAACAAGAGTGTCAAAGTTCAAGAGATTACGAAACGAATGTTAAATCACAACAATTAAACGCGAGCGTTAACTTTCAACAGATTACGAAGCGAGTGCTAAATTTCAACAATTACAAAACGAGCGTAAAATTTCAAGAGATTACGAACCTATCGTTAAATTTTAACAGATTACGACACTAGTGCTAAATTTCAACAATTATAAAGCGAGCGTTAAATTGCAACCGATTACGAAACGATTGTTAAATTTTAATAATTACAAAACGAGTGTTAAATTTCAACAGATTACGAGTGTTAAATATCTCCAGATTACGAAACGAGAATGATTGAATTTTACAAAAATCCCATCAGGGCAAAAGTGTATTCTTCCGGCTGAACATGGCCACAGCTGCCTTTTTGCAATCTCCCCAGGACTGAAAGAGAGAGAAAAAGAACATTTCACGATTAACAAACACTGACCGTGAAAATGTTTACAATACTGTTTACATCTTTTCACACGATGTTCTCACTCGGAGGATTTTCTTTTGACGGCGATATTTCTTCCATGGACACGCCAATTGGACGGGCAACCTCATGGCCTTCTCCAGCTCAGGCCTGAGGGGAAAAATGGAAAAAGGTGGGGAAGGAAAAGGAGGCGAAGGGAAAAATAGAGACAAGAAAGATAAAGGGGAAAAAGTTGGGACGGAAATGGAGGGAGAAGGAAAATGGAGAAGATTGGGAAGGAAAATGACGGAGAAAGGGGAAAATGGGGGAAAGAGAGATGGAGGGAAAAAATTAGTAAGGAAATGGAGGGAGAAGGAAAATGGAAAAATTGGGAAGGAAAATGATGGGGAAGGGAAGAATGGGGGAAACGGAAGTGGAGAGAAAAAATCAGGAATATTATGAAGGGAGAAGGAAAATGAAAAAGACTGTGAAGGAAAAATATGGGGAGGAAAAAAATGGAGAAAGGAAAGAAAGAGGGGCAACAACAACAATTGGTAAAAGAATGGAGGGAGAAAGACAATGAAAATGTAAAGAGGGAGAAACAAAAGAGGGAAGGAAGGGGGGAAGCGGGGGATAAGGAGAAATGAGGAGCAGGGAAAAATGAGGAAAGCAAGAAGTTGGAAGCGGTAGCAAGACGAACTTACGGAACAATGATAGAAGTAATACGAATGTTTACCAAAACAGACGAATATACGTTTACCAGAAAAGACGTATATACTTTTACCAAAACAGACGAATATACTTTTACCAAAACAGACGAATATACGTTTACCAGAAAAGACGTATATACTTTTACCAAAACAGACGAATATGCTTTTACCAAAACAGACGAATATACGTTTACCAGAAAAGACGTATATACTTTTACCAAAACAGACGAATATACTTTTACCAAAACAGACGAATATACGTTTACCAGAAAAGACGTATATACTTTTACCAAAACAGACGAATATACTTTTACCAAAACAGACGAATATACTTTTACCAAAACAGACGAATATGCTTTTACCAAAACAGACGAATATACTTTTACCAAAACAGACGAATATGCTTTTACCAAAACAGACGAATATACTTTTACCAAAACAGACGAATATGCTTTTACCAAAACAGACGAATATACTTTTACCAAAACAGACGAATATGCTTTACCAAAACAGACGAATATACTTTTACAAAACAGACGAATATGCTTTTACCAAAACAGACGAATATACTTTTACCAAAACAGACGAATATGCTTTTACAGACGAATTACTTTTTACCAAAACAGACGAATATGCTTTTACCAAAACAGACGAATATGCTTTTACCAAAACAGACGAATATGCTTTACCAAAAAACAGACGAATATTTTTACCAAAACAGACAATTATACATTTACCAAAACAGACGAATATACTTTTACCAAAACAGACGAATATACGTTTACCAAAACAGACGAATATACTTTTACCAAAACAGACGAATATACTTTTACCAAAACAGACGACAAGCATCAAGAAATAAAAAGAGGCGAATGGTCACTTGTGGCCAAGCATGTTTGCTTTAACCCAATTTTGAAATGCAAGAGTAAAGTGGAGCTCTCAATGCTGATATAAAATAATATTTTGTACATGACGAGGACATAACGTATTCACATCCTCCAGAGATGATTATATAAATGAATTTTTTTTTTATAAAAAACCATTTTAATTTGTATTATATTTTCCCATTTTAGAAGGGTAAATTCTATGTATAAAAAATTCCTTGTTTGTGTCCATTTCTCTTTACAATATTGTTATCTAAGCGCAGGAGTTTACACTGAGGAGTATAGATTTTACGTAGTCTCCCATCGCGTGACCATGCCTTAATGATATTCATAAGATCAATCAGACACTGTTATCTGAAAATAGGTTTTCCACCATTTTATCGCAAGACATTACTGTCTTTACGAAAGAGCTTACTACGACTTTCTCTACGTGAAAGAAGTTCTTTAATCCAATTACTCAAACTGAATAAATGTTATCAACTCAGACAACGCAAATAATTTACGTATAATTAATCCCATATATGGCATTCACCACACAAAAATATAATCGTATTCATCGCTCATTATCCCTAGGTGCAGACATCAACGAACAGAGAAATCGTTTTTCAACTAATAATTCCTACATAGAGGATTATCTCGATCATTACCGACGGACTTTCCCACAAGCTCTGTCGTCCCATACTTCGCTGGCAAGAAGAGGGTACTCGGCAATCGAGAGCGAATTCCCCGTCATTAAGTGTACCGTAATGAACGGTAATGAAATACTTAAAGAGACGAATTGGCTTACGGAGACACAAAGTGGAAACCCTCTCCCACATCTCTAATGATCGGTTGATCTCCGCTTGCTCCCATCATCAGCGTCATCATCATCATCATCATCTCTGTAGCCATGACGTCATTTTTCACTTCTATATATATATATATATATATATATATATATATATATATATATATATATATATATATATATGTATGTGTGTGTGTGTGTATGTATATATATATGTATATAGCTTAATGATAAATAATAATGCCAAGACCAGGAAGAACATTCTTTATTACACGAGCTTTCGAGGTATAAAACCTCATCATCAGGCTGAAAAAACCGACAAGGATGAGAATCAATAAAATTACAATAAAATGAATTGTCATAATAAATCTTCAGCAAAAATACTAACGAAATATATAAAATGAGCAAGTAAATACAAACTAAAAGGGTGAGACGTAAAATAACGAAAAATTAAAAACACAAACATAAAAATATGAAAATAAAACTAAGGTGAAATGTAAACAAACTACCACTCACAAAGTAAAATATTTAACGACCTAATTGAGTACCTACTATGAAATTACACGATAGCTAGTTGAATACCAGACGAGTTGTTGTTCAATTCCGGCTTCATCTTTTAATAGTCAGCGACTCTGAAATTAAAAGGTCCAGTCTATTTGAACAAAAAGACAGTACCCGAAAATCCAGGTCAGTGAAAGGATGGTCCTGTGCTAAACTGTGTTCTCTAATGGCAGAAAAGGGTGGTTTGGAAAGGGGAAACCTAGTTCTAATAGAAAGACCTCTGTGTTCCAAAATTCTGTGTCTGAGCCAGCGGGAACTGGATCCCACGTATCGCAGACCACACTGCGAACAAGTGAACAAGTAAACGACACAGGAATTAAGGTCCACAGGCAGAGTAGGCTTCTCTCTCAAAAGTGATCTTATTGTAAAAGGATTACAGAAAACAAACCGGAAACTAATTTGAGGGAAACAATGCTTAAGTATTTCTTGTAACTTCTTTCGGACCATATAGCTACTATGACCAAGGTAAGGCAGTTTAATGTACTTTACATCTTTACTAGCAGTACTGTACACCGGTCTGGGACAAAACTTTTCATTGAAAAAAATTTTCAGAACTTTGTAAAATACAAAAATGGGATATGAGTTTCCAGAAAAATAATTCTGGAGGAAAACCATATCTTGATGAAATAAATTAAAATCACAACAAACATTGTAGGCTCTATTTATCAAAGTGCGTATTGAGTTCATCTTATACAACTTTGGCGAAAAACTGAGGTAATTCAATCCCAAGCCAGTAAAAGTACTTTTCATATAAACAGAGGTCTCAAATTTGCCACTATTTCTGTATACCTGTACATCTAAAAATGACAACTTATTATCTTGTTCCGTCTCACAAGTAAAAGAAATGTTAGAGCGACGAGAATTAAAATATTCAAAAAACAAATCAACATGTGATAATTCCTTAAACACAAGGAAAGTATCATCTACATACCTACGGTAACTTTTATCAGACATCCAAATCCTTTCACAATAACCCATGAAGCAATGCGCATATACAGGTCCAAGGGAATTTCCCATAGCTACTCCATCTATTTGATTATATAATTTACCATCAAAAGTAAAAATGCCATCAGCAGTTGCTAAATGTAATAATTTTTTTTTTTTTTTTTTTTGCAAGTCTATTTTATTAAGTCCAAACACTGATAAATGGTTTTCACATATATTATTAAGAATAATGTCAGTTGTTTCTTTTAATGGGATATTGGTGAAAAAAAGGTTACATCGAAACTAGCCATTACAACATCTTGGTTAAAATTGAAAGAGCATATTTCTTTAACAAATTTGGAAGAATTAGAGATGTTAAATTCACTTAAAGTTAGAGGGTTTAAAACTGGAACTAGAAACTTAGAGAGGTTATAACTAAAAGTACCAATTGAGGAAATAATAGGTCTTAAAGGGTTTCCTATTTTATGTACCTTAGGTAGACCATACAAATAACCAGGCTTAGACCCTGAAGCAAATAAAGAGCTATATGTAGCTTCCCCAATCTTATCTCTCAGACCTCTAAGCAACCTATTTATAAAATCCTAAATTTTGTATTGTCAGAGAGTATTTCATTAATTTTATCTAAATAATCAGACCCATTCATTAATACATGAATAGGTCTGATTATTTAGATAAAATTAATGAAATACTCTCTGACAATACAAAATTTAGGATTTTAAATGTAGATATTGCGAGTCACATTTTGAAATTAGAAGACAAACTAAATAGGTTGCTTAGAGGTCTGAGAGATAAGATTGGGGAAGCTACATATAGCTCTTTATTTGCTTCAGGTCTAAGCCTGGTTATTTGTACGGTCTACCTAAGGTACATAAAATAGGAAACCCTTTAAGACCTATTATTTCAATTGGTACTTTTAGTTATAACCTCTCTAAGTTTCTAGTTCCAGTTTTAAACCTCTAACTTTAAGTGAATTTAACATCTCTAATTCTTCCAAATTTGTTAAAGAAATATGCTCTTTCAATTTTAACCAAGATGTTGTAATGGCTAGTTTCGATGTAACCTCTTTTTTCACCAATATCCCATTAAAAGAAACAACCGACATTATTCTTAATAATATATGTGAAAACCATTTATCAGTGTTTGGACTTAATAAAATAGACTTGCAAAAATTATTACATTTAGCAACTGCTGATGGCATTTTTACTTTTGATGGTAAATTATATAATCAAATAGATGGAGTAGCTATGGGAAATTCCCTTGGACCTGTATATGCGCATTGCTTCATGGGTTATTGTGAAAGGATTTGGATGTCTGAATGCCCCTAGTGCTTTCAAACCTTTGTATTACCGTAGGTATGTAGATGATACTTTCCTTGTATTTAAGGAATTATCACATGTTGATTTGTTTTTTGAATATTTTAATTCTCGTCACCCTAACATTTCTTTTACTTGTGAGACGGAACAAGATAATAAGTTGTCATTTTTAGATGTACAGGTATACAGAAATAGTGGCAAATTTGAGACCTCTGTTTATAGGAAAAGTACTTTTACTGGCTTGGGATTGAATTACCTCAGTTTTTCGCCAAAGTTGTATAAGATGAACTCAATACGCACTTTGATAAATAGAGCCTACAATGTTTGTTGTGATTTTAATTTATTTCATCAAGATATGGTTTTCCTCCAGAATTATTTTTCTGAAAACTCATATCCCATTTTTGTATTTTAAAAGTTCTGAAAATTTTTTAAATGAAAAGTTTTGTCCCAGACCGGTGTACAGTACTGCTAGTAAAGATGTAAAGTACATTAAACTGCCTTACCTTGGTCATAGTAGCTATATGGTCCGAAAAAGTTACAAGAAATACTTAAGCATTGTTTCCTCAAATTAGTTTCCGGTTTGTTTTCTGTAATCCTTTTACAATAAGATCACTTTTGAGAGAGAAGCCTACTCTGCCTGTGGACCTTAATTCCTGTCGTTTACTTGTTCACTTGTTCGCAGTGTGGTCTGCGATACGTGGGATCCAGTTCCCGCTGGCTCAGACACAGAATTTTGGAACACAGAGGTCTTTCTATTAGAACTAGGTTTCCCCTTTCCAAAACACCCTTTTCTTCCATTAGAGAACACAGTTTAGCACAGGACCATCCTTTCACTGACCTGGATTTTCGGGTACTGTCTTTTGTTCAAATAGACTGGACCTTTTAATTTCAGAGTCGCTGACTATTAAAAAGATGAAGCCGGAATTGAACAACAACTCGTCTGGTATTCAACTAGCTATCGTGTAATTTTATAGTAGGTACTCAATTAGGTCGTTAAATATTTTACTTTGTGAGTGGTAGTTTGTTTACATTTCACCTTAGTTTTATTTTCATATTTTTATGTTTGTGTTTTTAATTTTTCGTTATTTTACGTCTCACCCTTTTAGTTTGTATTTACTTGTTCATTTTATATATTTCGTTAGTATTTTTGCTGAAGATTTATTATGACAATTCATTTTATTGTAATTTTATTGATTCTCATCCTTGTCGGTTTTTTCAGCCTGATGATGAGGTTTTATACCTCGAAAGCTCGTACAATAAAGAATGTTCTTCCTGGTCTTGGCAATATTATTTATCATTAAGCTAAGATTTCTAAGTAGCCGCCCAATTACCGAGACTATATGTAAATATGTATGTGTGTATGTATGTACAGTATATATATATATATATATATATATATATATATATATATATATATATATGTATGTATGTATATATACATACACATATCATCGAGTAATAAACCTGAGAATTACTTCTTACTGGGTATAGATAGAATATTAGAATTGCATTTCCTGTGAAACGGTTTGCAGAATACTTTCATGTGTGTGTGTGTGTGCGTGTGTATATATACAGTACAGTATATATATATATATATATATATATATATATATATATATATATACATATGCATATATATATTCATCAGTAATAAACCTGAGAATTATGTCTTACTGGGTATACATAGAATATGAGAACTGCATTTCCTGTGAAACGGTTTGCAGAATACTTTCATCTGTGTGTGTGTGCGTGTGTGTATATATATTAGTACAGTATATATATATATATATATATATATATATATATATATATATATATATATTTATATATATACACATATATATATTCATTAATAAACCTGAGAATTATGTCTTACTGGGTATATAAATAGAATATTAGAACTGCATTTCCTGTGAAACGATTTGTAGAATACTTTCATCTGTGTGTGTGTGTATGC
The DNA here is from genome assembly GCF_040412425.1 of Macrobrachium rosenbergii. Taxonomy (NCBI): domain Eukaryota; kingdom Metazoa; phylum Arthropoda; class Malacostraca; order Decapoda; family Palaemonidae; genus Macrobrachium; species Macrobrachium rosenbergii. The sequence continues at coordinate 53,764,655 of NC_089746.1, read as the reverse complement.
GTATGTGTGTCAGACCAAGTATATAATCTTACAAAGCCACTTAAACGAGCATCACTTACACTCACACACACACACACACACATATACACTATATATATATATATATATATATATATATATATATATATATATATATATATATACATATACATATACATATACATACACACACACACACACAGTATATGTAAGTGATGCTCGTTAAAGTAGTTTTGCAAGATTATACATGGTCTGACACACATATTCATACACACACACACACGAAAGTATTCTACAAATCGTTTCACAGAAAATGCAATTCTAATATTTTATCTCTACCCAGTAAGACGTAATTCACAAGTACATTACTCGATGAATTTTCATTATCTTATGCCAGTAAATAGTCATATTATTTTTTTAGTGTTGTGTAATCCAACGCATTTTTCAGTGTCTGTTTTCCATCAAGTGTCGAAAGGGTCCATAAGGCTACCACTAATGGTTATCAACGTTAACATTTCATTGGTTTGTTTGATTATTTATATCATCTCCACCAACGAAGTTGGAAGAATATTGTGTTCGTTTGTCTGTGCGTTTATACGTATGAGTTATCAAGATATCTCAAAAACGGGGACACAGATTTGATGAAACCTGACGGATAAATACATTGGGTGACAATCTCATGAAAAGGAACTTTGGGGAAAAATCGGCTGAGAGCTGACGGTTTACTGTTCTGGAAACCCCCACACCTAACATAAAGACAAGAGGTTTTCGGTAGTTTAAATACTTCATACAGTGTGACATGTTTTTGATATATATGAATAATTCATAATAGTAATCCTGTAAAGAACTTATTCCATGAATCCGACATTTGGAAAGTGAAAGGGAAAGATCTCGATCTTTACATCAGTTACTCGTCTGGAAAAGAGCCAACGGGAATGGGCGAACCCACTTCCAGCCATTTCTGCGTACGTGAGGTGACCGGAAGAGCAGCGGCCGAGGTCATGCTTCACACTTAGCCGCAAATTACAGCAAGGGGGAAGTACGCAGTATCCCAAGTCCTATTGTTTAGTAACTAATCATTTAATATGGCCTATATGAACTCTTACGAGAAATGGTCACAAAACTGAACATTCCGAAGCAACATTTCCCGTCAGAATTGACTAAAAAGAAAACCCATAAGACAACACCACATTTATTTGATTGTTTATCCCATAAGACATCCACAGCCTCATGGTGCTAAGAATTCATCTATAAGATTATTTATCGATTCATTCACCTTCGTCTGAACGCGCACTCTTTCGTACTTTTCCAATACTAAGGCCTTTCCATTATACTACTCCCACTATACAATCAACCTAGCATTTACAATGTCTACTACCTTGCCTTATTTTCAAGACTTCACATCATTCTCCAAACTGTTTTCCTCTTCTCTCTCTCTCTCTCTCTCTCTCTCTCTATATATATATATATATATATATATATATATATATATATATATATATATATATATATATCTATATATATATACAATATATATATATATATATATATATATATATATATATATATATATATATATATATACATATATATATATATGTATATATATATATATATGTATATACAGTATATATATATATATATAAATAAAATGTATATATGATATATATATATATATATATATATATATATATATATATATATATATATATATATATATATATATATATATATATATATAAATGTATATATATATAATGCATAAAATGTACATATACAAATATACAAATACACATATTCGTAAATAGAATCTAAAACCCGTGAAAGGTCAAACGATCGTCATATTCATCCTTTTCCAACGAGTGGGGCTCCATTATACCATTAACCTTTTAAATATAAACGCAGCAAACAAAGACTACAAAGGCAGGCGTCCAGACACTTCATCGATGTAAATATTTACAGACACAGAGCTGCTTCTATATTCCTTGCTGTGTCAACACACACAGCGCGTCTCTCATTTCATCGCCTTTTGTAATACGCGCGCATTCCCGTAACCTTGACAAGAGAGAAAGGAATAATGATAAGTTCCCTTTTTATTAGCTTATGAACAAGTCTCGGATGTTATGAAATCTAACGATCCCTCGGAAGACCCACTTCCGAAGGTGTTGAGAAAAGATGGGCGTTTTTGTTGGCGTTACTTCTCGCTTGCCTATTTTGCTTGCGTGCTCATGCGTATATCTCAGCTTGTGGATATCCACAGTAATGGGAAACGCAACTTCCCCTACCAGATCTCTCTCTCTCTCTTACGGATAACTTCAAAAAATATCATAAACATGTTTCAATTATTCAAGTTTATATTTCATTTTTATATGCAGTACTTTCCTCTTCCTACCAGATTCTCTCTCTCTCTCTCTCTCTCTCTCTCTCTCTCTCTCTCTCTCTCCCCACTGTGGGTGACTTCAACCAAAACAAAAATCACAAATATGCTTCCATTTAACTATACAATATTTCCTTTTTATATATTTTCCTCTTCCTACCAGAACTCGTTAGGCCATCTTAAGATTCTCTCTCTCTCTCTCTCTCTCTCTCTCTCTCTCTCTCTCTCTCTCTCTCTCTCTCTCTCTGTTACGAATAACTTCAAACAAAAACTCATAAATATGCTTACTATTTTTTTTACTTAATTTTCCATTTTTACAAATTTTCCTGTTCCCCCCAGAACTTGCTATATACCTAAAAATAACGAGCAGCATCTCGCTAACAAGAACGCCTTACTTTTAAGTCGCTCTTCGACGATTTTCACGCCAATTCACGACGATGTACCAAGACCTATACATCTTAAGGAGTTGGCGAACCGCAGACCTGTCGAGTGTAAAAATCCTGTGATGGCCAAGACTGCGTAACGATATAGACGAATTCAGCAGCACAGTGATAAGACCAGTGTCAATGTATGGATCAGAAACATGGGCTCCAAGAAGAAAAGAGGAAGCAAAGTTTGAGAGAACAGGGAAGAAAATGCTGAGCTGGATTATGGGAACATCGCTGCTTAAGAGACTGGGAAATGATGAAATATGAAGAAGAGCAGGCATAGTAATGATAACAGAGGTGATAAGAGAGTCACGATTGAGATGGCACGGTCATGTGTTAAGGATGGATGACGAGGAGGGAGAGAAGAGGCCTTGGGAAGAACCTGTTAAGAGGAAGAAGATCGAGAGGGAGACAGAGAATTGGATGGCGATGTAAAGTGAAGGAAGATATGGAGAAATGAGGTTTGGTGGGGATGATGTCTTTGGCAGAAGGCAGTGGAGAAGGCGCATCAGGCAACCGACCCCTTAACGTAGGGATAACGGTGGGAAAGAAGATATACGAATTCAGTACGATACAAGCACGATACGTCACGAAACTGATACGATACCGGAACGACTGGACATGAAACTATATCAGAGAATCGTCACGCTTATAATGTATCACGATGCTGTTATGATCGAGTTCTAACTGTCCAAGATAACATAGTGAGCCATCACAATAAACGTAAGAAAACCAGATGAATTCATAAGATGGATACCAAAATAAATACATAAAATATCACTGGCGCGCACACACACACACACACACACACAGAGAGAGAGAGAGAGAGAGAGAGAGAGAGAGAGAGAGAGAGAGAGAGAGAGAGAGAGAGAGAGAGAGAGAGAGAGAGAGAGAGAGAGAGAGAGAGAAATTATACAACCAAGATATAACTTGTTGCATCTTAAACCAGTGTTACACACTGAAACATATTCTATTAAATAAAATCCGGTAAAAGGTGGTTTCTACAAACTATTTTAGCCTGTGTCACAAGAGCATGTTGTCCAATATATTTTAGCATCTTGCTGCCAAACTTCGTACCAGACAGACAATATCATTTTCATATTCATGTAACGATCGAAGCTGCGTGTACGCATGTTATAGTAACGACACGCAAGCAAGAACTTAGATAACATAATTTCAGTCAGAAGTTTAGGCTAATTTGTGACGCCAGTTCAGATGGATGCATAAAATCATTATTTGGCTTCTGATGCAATACCGAAATGAACAAACCACAGAAATTTGAATGTTTTCCTCACAATCGTTTATATATATATATATATATATATATATATATATATATATATATATATATATATATATATATATATATATATATGCAAATATATATATTCATATATACAAATGTATATATATATATATATATATATATATATATATATATATATATATATATATATATATATATATATATATATATATATATATATATGAAAACACCACTTCATCTGAAGAGTACGAAGAAATACAACGATTTAAATCGTCGAAGCTGGCACAGGAACTACTTAGCTTCAAGATCTGTTTAAAAATGAATGTATCATTCTATAGTTTTCTTTTTTTTTTTTTTTTTAACTAAAGTGATACATCGACCCATGTTAGGAACGGAACAAGCATTCATCGCCCAAATTCAATTTCTGAGCTTAAAATTCACAGAGGAAAAATCGTTTCATGTTGAAATCTACGTGGAAATAAATCTTTTCATTTTGAAACATGACAGAAGTATTTTCTCGTTTTACATCTGTTGACAGAAAAATTAATAATAACGTTGGTTATTAAAAAATGTGTAAACTGAAAAACATTCATATGTCGTTACTGTTCTACTTCTGAAACTCCAAGAGCGAGAATAAAGTGAAAATTAACAGAAATGTGAAATGCATTCAAAACAAATTCTGTTTGTTAGATTTGTCTCTTAAACTAACCATTTTAGGTTTTCTTGCTACAAATATTTAAAGCAATTTCTCACAGAAACAAAAACTTGGACAATCCCTCTCTTATGATGAAATATATAGGCAATGAGTATAATCTCGCCCTTATCCAAACATTACTGGTGAACCCTCCTTCATATGCCTACTCTTTCATGTAGAAATCTTATTTTGACAATGAGGATAATCTCTCTCTCTTACTGGTGAACCCTCCTTCATGTACTTATTTTGGTGTCTCTCTCTCTCTCTCTCTCTCTCTCTCTCTCTCTCTCTCTCTCTCTCTCTCTGTAGCTTTGAGAAATCCCCCTCTTATGATGAAATATATATACAATGAGGATAATCTCGCCCTTATCCAAACATTACTGGTGAACCCTCCTTCATGTACTTATTTTGGTCTCTCTCTCTCTCTCTCTCTCTCTCTCTCTCTCTCTCTCTCTCTCTCTCTCTGTAGCTTTGAGAAATCCCCCTCTTATGATGAAATAATATACAATGAGGATAATCTCGCCCTTATCGATACATTACTTGTGAATCCCTTCCTTACATACCTATTCCAGCCTCTCTCTCTCTCTCTCTCTCTCTCTCTCTCACTGAAGCTACGAGAACTCACAGGGACGCAATCCCTTCAAAGTGCAAACGCTATTGTCCCACTCACACACGAAGTCTCTCGGGAGGCGTAATGGAGTAATAACTACCCTTCCGTATCCACCAGATGCACCTGTTTGCTCGCGCGCACGCAAGCATGCATGCGCATACACCCTGCTTTAAATGGAGACGTATAATTAGGAACACCTCTAAACTTACACAGCAAATCCCATAAAGATCGGAGAATGACAGAAAGCGGCTGGAAAAAGCCGAGGTGTGTGTTTGTGCGTGTGTGTGTGCGTAGGTGTGCGTGCGTGCGCGTGCGACTCTCTGCGTGCATCCTCACAGTTAATAAGTATTGGGTGTTGTCCTAAAGTCATACAAAGAGCTGTCTAGCCAATGGCTTAATTATTGCTGATTAATCCGTTTTTTTCAATCCAATTATGAAGCTAACAAGCGGATGCCAGGCTCATTAAATGTATGATGAAGAGGTTTGCGCTGTGTCCGTGCTTGTACATACCAGCCGGGGAACCGAGATGGGAAAAAGCGGTGGCACGTTTGATATGCGTTACCATTAGAGGAAAGGGTGAAAGATAATCAGCACTGGCTTAGGCATGTGTCCCTTCAACTATGATATTACTAGTAAACGATAATAATTAGATTTTTTTTTTAAAGTTTCATATAGTGCTTGCAATTTGTGTTAGGAAAGTTGCACATCAGTTTTATTGATGCGACAGCGACAAAAAAAAAAAAAAAAATTAATATGACTTGGATAAGGAAAAAAAAAAAAAAATAAGCAGCGCCTAGTTTTGCATGATACCCCTTGAGCAATGACATCACGTGAATACGACAGATTATTTTTTAAATTTGATGCTGTGCTTGCATTTTCATAAATGAAAGTTAAACGTTAGTTTCCGCAACTAATTCTATGCTTGATATCACAAGCAAAGAATTCTCAATGAATTGATGAAGAGCACTTTAGATATATCAATATGAGAATTTTCGTACTCAATGACAATGTTATGACTCGTCTTTAGAAAGGAATTCGGCGGTTCATAAATCCCAGGACTCACTAAGACGACCAGTCAATGACGTCACACGGGCTCATCGCAGGCAGGACCCACTAAAGGCTCGTCGATACAATAGAACATCTAAGCATCTGTCGTCTTTGCGTTAATAGTTTCAGTTTTGTAACAATTTTCTTTTAATGGTAGTCTACCAGGAACCTAATTATTTTTCAGCGTCAGTTATTTTGTTAAAAAATATAGCCTCACGTGTCACAACTGTAAGTTAATTTTTCTACTGATAGCGAGGGCAAGAACTCTGTATTTCTGTTGTTTAAAACAATATCTTGGCGTAAACTGTAATGAAGTTTACTCAGAATACCCCAAACGTTCAATAAATGAAAAGAAATTTGCCCTCGATTAACCTATATATATTTGCAATAGTACTCAATATTTGCCTCCCCTTGCTTTACAATCTGTAAATCATGGGCCATGGCTCATTTTACCCAGTCGACCCAGGTGATTCATCATTGATCCATTGTCTGGCCGACCTGTCTTAGTGGGTCCTGATAAATCCTAATCAGTCCGCCAAGTGTGTAACAAAGCCTTCATGAATTTCATAAGAGTATGAGGTAAGTTCCTGAACGAGAAATTTCTTTCTTTTCTTCCATGCTGCTGCATTGTTACTGAAGCCAAGGCCGATGGGACTGGCAACCTAATTCCCTAATCTTAACCCCGACTTGAAATAGATAAGAAAATTAGGAGTGGGTTCTAATTCCTACAGAAGCGATAGATAGAGTTAAAACAAAAAAAAAAAAAGATACAGGGAAACAAAAGCAGAGAGAGAGAGAGAATTCCAAAACTTAGAGAAAATTCAAAAGAACAAAATAATTCAACTGAACAATCCAAGGATTAACAATTCCCCTGGGAGTAAATATGAGATGTGGTGGCCTAGCGTGTGCTACAACACCACCGCAGAAGAGTGACCACTCTACCAGCTAAGTGGAGAACTGGCTAAAATCACACCCATAAAAGGGAGATGGGATAGTCGACTTTCTGTAAGGAGAGAGTACCTAAAAATTAGGTACAACAGGAACAACTGATTAAATGAACTGCCTTGATTCTGTCTAATTATAAATCACAGAGAGAAATATTCCGAATACGATGGGGTCAGATGAGGTCGATATAAATCTCTCTAAGACGTGGTTTGGAGGAAAAGATACATTTGAACAAAATGCCATGTCTTCTGGAGCTGATTAGAGCAATCGGAATAACTGAAGGTGTTTTCTCCGTTTTAAGTTTCTAGTAACATATTCGCACTGTTATATAAAACTATAAACAAATACACTATACACACAGGCACAAGTAACAAACACACATATATACACATTTTATATATATATATATATACTGTATATATATATATATATATATATATATATATATATATATATATATATATATATATATATATATATATATATATATATACGTATGTGTATTTAAAAATAAAACTTCGTGAATAATAAACGACGTTTGTTATTCATGAAATCACTATGAATAGTTAATAAACACAGCAAAAAGAAAAAAAATAATAAATTCCCGTGTACAGTTACAATTATTTAGTATTTCTCAAATGAGAGAAATTCCTTCAAGAAAAGATGTTTTACCTACATCCTCTAAACACGGCGTGCAATTTCCGCAGATTCCATCTCAACAAACGTCATTCTTTCTGCAGGAATTCTTGTTCTAGCATTATTATGCACTCACGTGTCAACTCCGATGAATCATTATGCTCTCGCCTGTATCACAGATCCAGGATGACAAAAAAAAAAAAGGAAAATATAGTTTAGATGAGAGTTCGTACCGTTTGTCCCAGCCTTGAAAAGACATTCCATACCCTTGCACTATTATATGAAAACATAAGAGTAAGGCACGAAAAATGACGCACCCTCAGGATGTTATGTTATTGTTCTTTACGCCAATGCAGGTCGCTGTTACAAAACTAAATGGAAATTGCCTCTCTCTCTCTCTCTCTCTCTCTCTCTCTCTCTCTCTCTCTCTCTCTCTCTCTCTCTCTCTCTCTATATATATATATATATATATATATATATATATATATATATATATATATATATATATATATATATATATATATATATATATACTGTATGTATATATACATGGATATACATAATATATGTATATGTATATATATTATATGTATACACACACACACACACACACATATACATATATATATATATATATATATATATATATATATTTCAGAGAATATGCTAATTCAGTTGTATTGCGTTATAAATATCCTGGAGTAGCAGCGACCTTTACTAAATGAGGCTACTGTCAGATGAAACACTGACATTAACACTGATCCACAGCGATTGTATTTTTTCTCTGCAGCTCTTTAGAAAATGAAAAAGAATTCACGTCGTTCTGTTTTAAACTCTTATTTTACTCGTCTCTCTTCATTTGCTTCGACCCTGAGAAATACAAGTATTGTCAGAGTTAATTCTTTTTTATTCCAAAGATTATGTTCATATCACAAAGCAGATTCTTCTTTATTTTTTTCTACTGAAACCTGTACCGTAAGGATGAAAATATATACGTGTATTCACGCACACATATGTGTGTAAAAATGATCTCTGCCACATTAACATTCAAACTGCCAAATCGCGAATGAAACCCTGTGCAAGAAACTTCCAAAAACTTAAAGCTTTGTACGTCTGCGCATAAGGGTTATTTACCCCCATCTACCCAAGCACACACACACATATTTATATATATTCATGAGAATATGTATGTCATACATATTATTCTCATTTTCGGCATGTAAATATCAACCAACACAATGAAAATAAGAATACGGCGTAACTGGAGGTCAAAGTGTTTCCGCCAAGATCTGAAGTTAGGTATCTTTAAAAAAAAATTGAAGTCTTCGACATAAACTTCTGTTTTAAGCAGAAGTTTACCGGAGGCAATAATTACTCATATTTCAACATTGGTAAGGATTATCGCGTTCATTCTGAGCGTTCTCTCGCCTTAAAAAACATTCTCTCTCCATTAAATGAGGATGACTAAGCAAGCAGGCAAAAAAAAAAAAAAAAAAATTCCCTACCGTAATTAGAAAATTTTAGTGATACCTTTTCACCCTCTTTTGTTTCAATGTCTGTTTCGAAATCATCACCATCTTATGATAATGATGATGATGATGATGATGACGCAAGAATCAAAAGGCAAAGCGTATACCGCTTTGCAGCATGTCCTCTGCAGAAAGTTAGTCGTTGTGTTCAATGTCACTTCCAAAACTAGGATCTCTCACAAAAATGTTTAAAAATAAAATGCTAAATACATGACCAGGTTTATATTATCATGCCGTTAGCTGGAGCCCTATAAGATTTAAACAGTGACAAAACACTTTCCCCTTTCAACAGTTACAGAGGAATAATCCCATGTGCATTCTTTCATTCGCAATGTGTAAATAAAATAGCAGTCAACCAAAGCCTTCAAATAATGGGATTTGTTCACGACTTTACATGAAACTTTACTTAGGCTTGCAAACGAGACAGTTACCATGTACCCTTGCAATGGCTAAAAGTAAAAAAAAAAAAAAAAAAAAAATAAAAAATTGCACCTTCCGAGACTACTTAGGTATTCATGAGGTAAGCAGCCACTTTTCATAAAACACTAGTATTTCATCGCCGTATCTTGAACCAAGGCTAAAAAAAAAGTAAAAAAAAAAAGTAACAGCATTAAATACATTAGCGGTTTTTCTTACAAAGGCCTTTCATTAGAACACCTCCAGACAGCCATCCATTCCGCGTCACCGCGGGGATGTAAGTGGAGAGACCGCCGACTTTTCCTATCTATCTTGTCCGGCCTTCCGAAAGGATGAGGTTACGATAATAATACTCATGTGTGAATTTTACACAGAGCCGCGGCTTTTACATGCAAATCTTCCTTTATCTTTCTTTGTGAAGGATTGCCAGGTGGTCATACTCATCCGCCGTTAGATGTACGATGACCATAATAACACAATGCGCGCGTCCAGTCGGCAGATGGCGGCTCTACGAAGCTGCTAAGGTGCTCCTGATGTATATGGCGTTAACATTATCTCCGGTGTAACGACACACGACGAACTCTACTCCCGCTGAGTGTTGGGAGAATAAGAAGAAGATTACGCGCTGGAAGAAGAAGAAGAAGAAGAAGAAGAAGAAGAAGAAGAAGAAGAAGAAGAGGAGGAGGAGGAAGAGCTTCTAAGCATACGAGAGGAATCCCATCAGGCGCCACGCTTAGCTCTTGTCCTTCCGCGATGACCATTCCAGACGCCTCCCACATACTCGAGTCATTTGTCTTCGGAAGACACTTACTGCTCATTTTCGAAGAAAACCTCGGGGTGGACTGACACCCGCGAACGTGCTCTACCCTCCTGGCAATTACTCATTTTGCTCTTTAAGTCTGAATCGTGGTTTATGACAAAGAGAAAACAAAAAAAGCTTGATAACGCTGACACGTAAATACAAATAATGTCTCTTGACTTATGAACTATTTGTCAACGTCAACTGCTCCTCCCTCCTTCTCCTCCTCTACCCTACTCCTCCTACCTACGTTCACATCATCCTTAAACAGACACACACACACACACACACACACAATTCTACCCTCTCCCAACCCGTCCCGTGAAACAGACACAACCACACACTATCAGTTTGATTAATGACTTGCTAGAGCCCAACACACGTTCTTGTCTCTTAATAGACGGAAGAGAAGAAGAAGAAGAAAGTGCAGCACCGCACACCCTGAGACGAAAAGTCAACAAACAAACTAAAAAAAACTTTGAGCTCTGCTTTGACGTAACTTAACGAAAACAATAATAACTGAGGCAGTGAGTTCATCACCGCCATTATACAGTGTCAGGAAAAGTTAGTTTATTGCAGCCGCACTGAAGAGACGGTTCTCTTCAAGCGGATTAGTGCCTCCATCACCCGAGGTTTACGATCTCCTTCGTTCTAGAGCCAACAGTAATCTCGAAATTATTTCCATTTAATGAAAAGGCTAAATATACGTCGGACTATTATGGTACCACGTAATCCCCACCCGCGGCTTCGCCGTTACCCCCAGCCTAGCGAACCTCTAAAAGGAATGGCTATTGATTTCCTGTAAATTACAGACACATCTTGGGATTTGTTGCCCGGAGGTGGAGTTCGCAGCTAATCATTTTCTGGGGATAATTGATTTTCTTTATCATATATTTCCTTCAAGTGCAGCAGGCAAGCAAAGTCTAACAGCTCCGAAGATAGCGCAAACGCTTATACAAAAAAAAAAAAAAAAAAAAGCCCACGCCACAATTCAAATCAATAATTGGTATGGTTCCGAGGGTAATATTGGGTATCCGAAGAGCGGAAATGTGGTTTTTTCTTTAATTAGAAACCGCAGTTTTCTCACATCCAAGACAGCCCCGGAAGATATTGTTTAAAATCACGAGACACTAAGTGCGCACCACCCTTCCATTAACCTCGACGTATACCTGGCCATTGTCTTTGTAATTTCCGAAAAGTTTCGCCTCTTTCATTTCGTTTTTCTGTTTTACCCATTGGCTCTTTTTCGCTGCGAAGTTTAGTTTCTCCACTTTCTTTTTTCCATCTTCTCGAAGAAAATGGGGGTTTCATCCTTCTGCCCAGAAGCAGTAGTCTCAACCAAAAGGATTCAGCTTCTTTCATTCTCCATTGCAGTTTTTAACTCGACTTATGATAATTATTTCAGTTTAACACTTCAACCTGGACTAGTTACATAACAATGATGCTAAAGCGGTAAAGGCTTTATAGGAAAAGTTTACAGCATCAAGCACAAAAAAAGTTCTTTCTATTCCAATCTAATAGCCATCTACTTTTAAGAAAAAAATACTCGATTGCTTACAGAGATCGAAGTTCAATGTTCGCTATTCGTCTGCCATCCTCTTCATGTGATCAAACCAACTATCCTAAAATATAGAAATAAAAACATAAGCACATCTACAACTTACTTACTCTTGCCTTGGCTTCACTTTTATTACCTTTCGTTACATATAAAGGTGACCTTTACAAAACCTGTCACACTACCGTATTCAAGATCACTGTCAGGCTTTTTGTCATTCGTCAGGCTTTCTTCGCGAACCTCCTTCCATTAAAGTGGCAAGATATGCTAACCTATGGGCCCCTGATTTTTATACTTTTTGCTGTGTAATTAGTCATTCACTACGGTCTTGCATCGTTGACAAATTATCTACAGAAAAGGCAGATATTCTGCACAGATTTTAGTCAGCTGATTTATTCTGGTGTCACTTGCGCGACGTAGCATTAGCTGTCAATTAGTGAATTAACGTATCATTCAAATCCCCCGTTTCTCAGTCATTTCACAACCACAAAATTTTCTGTCTAGTGACATGGTAAAGTCTTCCCCTTTGATAAAGCAATTTTTCCTCCGCACATTTTCTTCCTAGTTCCCTTGGCTGCGTAAAGTTTACCATTCTCAGACTACTTATCCGCCTCGCATTTCATACAAAAGAATGCGTTAGCTTACGAAAACGTTTGAGAGGTGGCATCAGAATTCGAATCTGATTTTTCAGAGCCAGGATTGTGATTATTTCAAGGACACAGTCACGTAGTTAATTGCAAACCGGAAGTTCTGAAATGTACTTCTGAATAAGATAATGATTAATAAAAATAGTTAACTACCTTTCGAATGACCCAATAATCTGAAGTAATATAAACAAATGAGTTTTGGAATGGATATTAAGAGTGAGAAAATTACGACGGCTAGAACAACCTTGCGTTGTTATTTGCATCATATCAACGTAAAAATATATTTCTAATTATTACTACAAATGCATTTACGGTTATCAGTATCATCAGTACTGGTATTTTTTTATTAGTATCATGTTACACCTACTGAATTGTGTAATGAGTTTTCCCCGCCAGTAATATCAACAGTTTTTCTAAAGCTTTCAAAGATATTACTATAAGTTATACAACTTCCCAATTGCATCTATCTTCTTCATTGTATCTGTCAAATGGAAAAATGTAAAACTCGCACATATATTTCTTTTTTTATTTTTTTGTCTTTAAAATATTGATCAAATCGCGAGAAATATTCTCATCAAATCTGGGCTAGAAAATGGCCTTTCGTCACCCATGCCGTTGGAATTCGTAAGGAGAATGTAAAAAAAAATAAATAAATAAATAACATCGATTTAGTACAAAAGGTGGATAATGACCTTACGTTAGTCTTTCTGTTGGCTTCACATAAAAATAAAATAGGTAAAAAAAGTATAAGTACTGCAAAAAAAAGTATAAGCACTGCAAACAAACATTAACGCCCACTGCTGACCCTCTTGCAAAGAATGCTTTTGCAATTCTTACGAGGAATTCAGTAGCGTTCATGGGAAAAGCAAATCTGTCAGGTCGAAATTACTAGCAATTACAAGTGAAGGATTCCGCGAAGAGCTGAATTACGGGTTGCAAAAAAAAATACAAAACTAACGTTCTTATGATTTTAAATTCGCTAATTGCACGCACACACCAGTACCTTTACGGCAATTTACACAAGCAAGAAGAAGAGAAACCTGTTTATGTTCACATGCGACCTTATCATTATGCTCCACCCTCGTACATTTTGGTATGCTCGCGGAGTTCACACAATGCATCCGGAAAAGCAGAAATGTAAACACTAAAACCTTTCGTATATCTTTACAGAGGCATGCAAGAGATTTAGCTTTTGTTTTGGCTGTTGTTTGGAGAGAGAGAGAGAGAGAGAGAGAGAGAGAGAGAGAGAGAGAGAGGACGGCATATACATATTTTTAATGTAGAAGCATTTTCTTATTATCCGAATTTACATTGCTGTACATTTATATTTTAAAGCTTACATCATAACTTTGTAGGAATAAGATAAACACTTTCGGAGACATCAACAACGTTGCAAGGTTTTGTGTAATTGTTGCAAGATGTATATAAACCGCAAAACATTTGAATTAACTTAAAGATACCGAGATAAGCTCCTGACAACAATTTTAAGCAGTGGAATTAACAGCGGTACAACGGCGTCCAAAACTGATCTAAATAAGCAAGTGAACATATCGAACCTGACTTAAGAGAGACAGACTTTAGTAAAATTTTAATTGATTAATCTGAAATACCTCTCACACAATAATACTGTCTAAAAAATAGAATAAACGAAAAAAAAAATCAATAGACTGATGGCCAATAAAAAAAACTGCAGCTCTGAATTACTTCTGACATATTAATGCCTCAGTAAGGCGAGGAAACTGATATAATCAACATAATACTGATAAAAAAAAGGGACAAAAGAGTGGAAAAAATGGCTACTCTGAAAAGATTTTCATAAAAAAAAAAAAAACTGTAAAACGGACGAGAAATCACATCCACGGCTCAGAGAAAAGACAGCTAATGTGTATTCCGTCGTGAACCCAATCTTAGGAAAACACTGACATTTAGTAAATGAAAACAAAATACTGAGAGCAAATAGAAAGAAACCCTGTAAGTTAGCTCTTCTGAACTGATGCTCATAAAATAAATCCACCTCATAAAAAAGGGGACGAGGAAAAAACAAGAAAAAATGCGTAATCCGTAACAAGAATCACTAAAGCTTAACATCATGTGACTTGTCTGAAAGCAGATACCTGCAAATAAGGTACAACTCCTCTGGGTGCAATTTATTCGTGCATTGCCCCTCTTATCATTCCAGCTCAGGCAGAAAGTAACACGCTCCAGAGTGTTAGTCTCTTACGATAGATGAGTATCAAATTGAAAAGCATTTAGTTCGGATGATACCCAGATCTGGTTTCCGATATGAGACGTTCAGTGTAAACCGTAATGGAGATATGCTTTTATATATATATATATATATATATATATATATATATATATATATATATATATATATATATATATATAATGCATTTAAAAGCATATCTATACTCCTGAATATATATATATATATATATATATATATATATATATATATATATATATATATATAAATGAATGTTTGTATGTGTTTGTCCACTATAGAAATCCGAAGCGCTTGACAGACCCAGACAAAATTTTGCATATGGCATCTATGTCACCCCAGGAAGGTTCATAACTCAAGATCAAACCCCTGCACCGTGACAGACATACAAACACGGACAAAACAAATTCAATTTTCGTTTTTAGTCCACCTTTTCTTCAATAACGTTCTGACGGTAAGCTGAAATTACTGGGGAGTTATGCCTAATAACTTCAAGACGAATGGCAGTGCACTCAGACACACACACACACACTGCATATATACAGTATATATATATATATATATATATATATATATATATATATATATAATCACTGACGTCCATTCATTGAAACTGACAGAAAACCTCCACAATACAAAGAAACTAAAAACTAAAATCAAAGCGAGGAAGAAGAAAGTAATGAAACAACATTTATGCAGACACCCGAACAGCAGATAGAAACCAAATAAACAAACATACAAATGAATAAACTAATAAATATAAAAGGATAAAGGCGAATGAAACTCTGTGCTTTTGGGGATGACTAACTCAAACTTATCAAGGCAATAAAAGCAGCAAGTTTAAGACGACGTATACAACCAAAGTAACATCCACGGCTCAGAGAAAAGAAGCAAATGTGTATTCCGTCGTGAACCCAATCTTAGGAAAATACTGACATTTAGTAAAAACAAGAAATGCGCCGAAGTTTCTTCGGCGTAATCGATTTTTCTGTGCATCGTAATAATCAAGGCCACCGAAAATGGATCTATTTTTCGGTTGTCTCGGTATAATGATGTATGAGCCGCGGCCCATGAACTTTAACCACGGCCCGGTGGTGGCCTGGCCTATATCGTTGCCAGACGCACGATTATGGCTAACTTTAACCTTTAATAAAATAAAAAGTAATGAGGCTAAAGTGCTGCAATCTGGTATGTTTGATGACTGGAGGGTGGATGGTCAACATACCAATTTGCAGCCCTCTAGCCTCATTAGTTTTTAAGATCTGAGGGCGGACAGAAAAAAGTGCGGACGAACAGACAAAGGTAGCACAATAGCTTTCTTTTCAGAAAACTAAAAATCCAAAGAAGTCTTTTAACGATGACGATACTAATTCAGTGCTAAGATGGATCTTCTATCACTTCTACACTAAGCTGAGGCGAAAAGGGTTATACAGAAGTAAAAATACTACAAGTTTAAAAACGTTACTGGTGAGATATTGATATTCTCAATGTTCATGATATATTTACCGAACAAGAAATTCTGTGAAGTGTTTCAACAGAGGCAAAAGTGCTAAGTAAAACTTCTCCGGATACCGCGTGTATACTGAGCTGAACATAGGCTGTACCAGTTTTTAAATTAAGGCAGTAATAATAATAGTAATAAGAAACTTCTAAAGCCAATAATTTTAAGTAATAAAAATTCTTCAAGGCTGAATAGTTCTCATCATTTGCGTCGGCAATATTCTAAAAGTACACGGGTTTGGAACAATGTGGGTGAGTGAAAAGGTTAACAGTTATCTACTATAATTTTTCCTGAAGACCTAATTTGAAGGGTAAAATGTGCCTAAAGGAATATAGTAGACCACTGAAGCCAAAAAAAAAAAAAAAACCTGTCCTGACCAATCTAGAAATTTAAGGGTGGATATGGGTTTCAACATGATGTAAATGTTTGAATATTGGCAAACAAATAAATTCACCTGTTTACAACATTAACAGATGAAATATGCCGAGAATATCTTTTTCACTAAAACAATGAATAAAAGTAAAGAAGCCGAAGGAAAAAACCGAAACAATCAAAGAAGGATGCTGCAATGCATACAATATTACTAGTGGGTAACATACAACAAAAGAACTCAATTTTTATAAGTACCAAAACAACAACAAAACAAGTGCATTAGTTCGACTCTCCCTTTTCTTCTTCTGCCGTTGTTGCCTCTAGACACAACCAGCATGACTCATCACTAATGCCACCACAACCACCACCACCACCTCCAACATCACCAAAATCACCATCATAATCATCACCATCGTCGTCGCCTCCTTAGTGTTCTTTCAGCCTCATCCTTAAGTCACCATCCCTCCAGTCCATATATGGGGGAAAGGATAAGTCTACAGCATTCCATTTCTTAATTGCTTCTATCTCTTAACGCTTATCTCTCCTTATCATCGTCATCTCTTATCGAGTTCATTTATCATGGCATCTTTTAGAAGATCCTTTTTTTTTTTTTTTTTTTACTGCTATTTCCTTCTTCTTCCTCAGCTGTAAACGCTTGCTTTCTTTCTTGTTCCCCAGTCGAGAGGGCCATTACGAAACCATCTTGAAAGATTATTAAGAGCAGCATCATAAACTGGGTGTTGATATGCATCTTAATCCCCGTGATGGGGCGAGATATGGTAATAAGATTGAATTGGTGAATTGTTTTCTTTTTTTTATTTTAGTGAGTATCTTTTCTATTTTTTCCCCTGAGGAAAGTGCAAAAGTTAATAATATGTTTCTTCATGCGGCCCAAACTTCATTAAAGAAAGAAAATAAGTTTTGCATTTAAGCAATTGATGTAAGAATCCTAATTCAACATTGGATGAATTTTTCGCTTATTCTATTCTGCATATATATATATATTATACATATATGTATATATAGTTTTATATATAAAATATATATAATAACCATACATATATATGTGCATATATATATTATATAGATAAATATATATATTATATGCGTCTTGGTTGATTAAAAATGAATGAATACTTATGTGCACTCTTGCTTGTCAGACATGCGAACCTTCAATGTTGTATTTATTGACAAATCAAAGATCCGAATACCTTATATGGTGAAAGCGATGTCTAAATGCCGACGTTTAACTTTCTCTAGATCTGTCAGATGACAGGTTTCAGTTGGAGAAACAAGTACACACGGAAATATAACGGTTATCTTAAAAAATAGTCATTCCAATACGATGTAAACATTGCATCACAGCGTGAAAAATTCAGTAGAGATGATTTAGTAGCAAGTTTTTTAATATTAGTTTTCTAAAATAAAAATGTCACTTTACAGAGATGATGCACGGAAGATAAGTTCATTCACAATTAAAATACTTAAAGATTATTTCAGAAAGCACCCAGAACAGAACAAAGATTAAGGATGATAATGAACCAAAGATATAACCATTACGAGGACGAATATGTACAACTTTCACAGACTTTCAGCCTCATCCTTTAAGCAAAGATGATTTTGTAGTTTTTGGATATAAAGTTTATCCTAAGACCCATTCTTCCAGAACAACACCATTTGAAAATGCAAAGATGCGGAGTAAATAAGAACAAACCTTTTCTATATACTCAAACGTAAAGAAAAAATATTTTCTAAATATATTAATATTCAACGATTTAAAATTTTTAATATCACATTTTAATACCTTAATATTACATCAAATTAATTGATATGATATTGATACATAACAATTACAATATCATAGCATTTTGTAAAACGTTTCATAAAATATTTTATAAGCTTTACTATTTGGTTATACGTTTTTGTTATTGCAGCACCCGGGACTGACAGTCTTGTCTCTCAAAAGCTCATCAAACACAGAATCCTGGTTTGAGTCATTACCAAGTGCTAAGTCGTCATGCTTATATATATATATATATATATATATATATATATATATATATATATATATATATATATATATATATATATATATATATATATATGTTCAATGACATCTTCATTGAGAGCATTTTCAGATATCATCTTCCATAAACTTGAAGTTCCTGTTACTTCGAGATCCGAAGTTTTGGCATCAAGGAACAGATCAAGTATCTTCTTCCTAATCTTTATTCCTTGCTACACTTGCCTTAAGGCAAGGATCCGTGTTGCTATTAACCAACTTAATTTAAACCAAATAAACAGCTTTTATTCAGTTCCAGATATATTTAGCAGAGGTGTCACTGCACTGTTTAAGCGCCAAAGTTTCTCGATTCATTACAATCTTACACGCAACACATAAATACAATATATTATAATCACCAAAGGAAGGGATTTTGCAAGTTCTTACAAATAATTCTGTCAGTGCACAATCAACTTTTCACAATGCACTATCCACAATACCTGAATTTTTCAAAGCTTAATATTTCGTGTAACTAAAAAATTAACGAATTATTTTCGCGATCTTGACTTCTTATGCCTTCATATGACAAAAATAAAAGTAACAAGAGTGAGTTTTGCTTTCATGCAACATTCGCAGTGGCAGTGGCATCTAACAAATCATGCATTAGGTGAGCACTTGTCATTTTGTGGGTGTAAATTAAGGTAAATAATGAGACTGTGGCTGCAATCTATTTGCAAAATTAAAGCCTACGCATGAAATGCGCCTCTTACCGCGTTTCTCAGTTCTATTTATGGCACGTGTACTGTACGTAAATAGGACATTAAAAGCCAAATCAAGGACTCCTGTACCTTACATGACATGTAATAAAGGAACTTAGCATCAAATCAAGGCAGTAATGGTTCTATTACGAATCTGTCACGGAGAATAAACTGAGACCAACACCAATTTTTCATCTCTGAAAGATTCAGTAGCAGACAGGACCCGTCGTCGACAGGACCTAACGAAGAGGCAGTAAGTAGGATCCAGGTGACCCTAAGGGCCTCGCCTCCTACGAGAAATTACAGCGTGCGAAGGAGGCGTTCCTGTAATTTGCCAGATGATTGGGGTTCCAAGGACCAGGAACAAGTAGGTTCTCGACTGCTGACGCCTACGGAGTCATTACTTAAGAAGCTGCTGAGAGAGTTTTTTTGTTTCATTTTAGTTTCTTTTTCTACCCTATCTTTGTGATACTGGCAAAGAGATAGTTTTTCTTGTGTGATAAAGCCGGCATTTCTTATTTCCCGTTTGCACCTTAATTCATCGATCAACCGTAACGTAGGCAATGATGCTGAAAAATTTAATAATGTCGGTGACAGACGTAACCAAATACTCCGGTGACCAATTATCAGCGTAGCAATTCTCCGAAACTGCTCAGAGAAACTGTACTACATCAATGCAAGTTAAGTGAGTAAAACAGTAAGAATGGCCACCAACACTCACACACACCTCTGGCCGTGACATTCCTTTGCCTGGAAGGCAGCTATACTACAGTGAATTTCGTCTACATTCCACAACCACGAGGAGAAAAGACAAAATACTCTCAGCTAATCTCTGAAGATATTTGACAGAGAGAGAG